>NW_022729242.1:13925-14329 GCF_011630105.1 Anneissia japonica | reverse complement strand
ATTTTCGTTACCAAGTCGTCGCGTATTTTATTATCAATTCTCAACAAAGATACTAGATATAAAAACAAACTGGAATAGACACCCAGACAGTGACATCGGTGAATACATAACCTCCTTGGTGGAGGTAGAAATCGTTGCTATTATCCAAATAATACAAAAAAACAATTAAAGCATAATCATGAATCAGTAAAGAATAAAACAACAATACAGCGCAGAATCGCATGGCCGGACGCACTCTTAGTGAAAAAGTTTTCCACCATTAGTGGAAAAGGAAGGGCGCCTTTTGCGTCTGGATATACTGAGCAACAGAAGGGCGCCCTGTACGTTGGGCACGAAGTATAGGAAACTTGCATGGTTAAAAAGAAGGGCGCCGCCTACGTTGGGCACGACTTCCGCCTCATTTT
>NW_022729242.1:0-13631 GCF_011630105.1 Anneissia japonica | reverse complement strand
GATTATAATAGTTGTGAGAGGTTATTATGGGCACGGAAGAATGATTTTTTTAATTCTTTGTTGGTCTGGCGCAAGTAATGACCAACAAGGTAGATTGACCTGTCAAACAGGGAAGCTCAGGTCATTCAGTTAAATGCATGCAACAAATTTTCTCTACGACCACGTCATACTTTCCTGATATGTTCTTAAATTGATGCAGCATTTGATCTTAAACCAAATTTCCAAATTCAAAATACACAGATTCCAATCACCATATTTATGTGCTAATTACCAGCAAACGAGTTGACATTTATTGTACGAGATACATCAATTGGCTCGCAGCTTGAGGAAGCATTCCTTCGGATCATTCAAATTATCTTTCTATACGTTATGCAAATCCTTCCCTTAAAAGATGAACAGAGTGTGGTAAAGTCTGAAAACCCAATAAAAAAAAATCAAATAAATATTTATTTGCTTAAACGAAGCATGTCTGTTTATAGTCTTGATGTATCTATATATGGTCACGATGTGATGTCATCATCACCATATTTAGGCATTCCAGATAGTTTTGAACAGGGCTTTAGGTTGGTAAAAACTTGTACTAAACAATATTAATAATTTGTCTTTTGTGAAACTGCCACATGTCAATAATGATTTTCTATATAAAAATCAAATTATATATTTATGCGTATAACCCATTTCCATGACAAATCTCAATTTGTTTTATTATTCTTTAACCACAAATTCTCAAGCAAAGGTTGCATAATTGCATTTCTTATTCGTCAATAAAATTTTACTTTTCTTTCCATTCTGCCTAGATGCTTTTGGTAGAACCGTTTCGCATGAATTTTTTTTTTTTCCACCAGGTCTATACAAAAATGTAGAAATGGTGTTAATATATTCGGGACATAAAATACCTTCTAGCTAATAACTTAAATAATGTAAAGTAATTTTACGTTCTGTCCAGATAAGTTCTTTCCATGTCATGATGTGCCTATATATGGTCATGATGTGAATTTTGAATCAATTAAAACTGAATTTGATTGATCTGCATTTTAATGAAAGTTGTCATAAATTTATAATTCATTATTTTAATTGTTTTTCAAGACATTCCAAATTTTATTTCATTGCTAAAGAAAACTTCCCTAATGTGATTTATCCTTGAGGTGAACTCATCCATTTACTGCTGATGTAATCGTTGAATATCCTCGTGGCAAAACACTTCACGATTGCCAGTACAGTACTTGCATTTCCACGGCATTGGGTGTAAACGCATCTGTACAATCATAGATCTGGAAAATCTTACATACCGTACATCCATCATCTCTGGAACTCTGTGGGTTTCTTTTTTTTATTTCTTTTTTTTTTGTAACTGATTTTTGGTAACATGAAACATGTCATTAATAATATAATAATAATAGTGTGGTTTTATATAGCGCCAAATCCATCCAACATAAGATGCTCACGGGTGCTTGATATGTAGATTAGGAACTCAATCAATGAATTTCTTCGACCCTAAGGGCCCCTTCGTGTCTGTGCTACCTGGTAACCCGGTACCAGCAACTCTTGTCGTCCACCACAGGAGCTGTCTGTTCCAGTACACCCGGGTAGCCCCCTACTCGTCTCGAAGGATGTACTGGGTTCTTTACAGTGCACACAAGCCATTGTATACACTGGGCCTACGGTTTATAGTCCTTATCCGAGAAGACTTGTTCTACAACCAGAACAATAGGCGAGAGTGCCATTCGAAAAAGCGCCGATATTATGGCTGTAGCATGCGGAGCCCCCCTGCTAACCTCTCGATCATTTAACTTGCCATCATTACAGGTTGAGAATTTACCTTGTTTCAATTGAAGGACAAAAGAGAAAGTAATAACTCAGTTCAGCAAATGGGATTGCCAAATATTGAACCAGATCACTGTCATAGTGGCTTTATGATGCCAAAGGATTACATTAATATGCATCATTGAAAATGTTTTTTTAATGCTGTTTAAATTTAATCAGTTAATCAATTAGTCGACTAATCACATAAAATCAGTTTTATGTAGTGGTCAACAGATCTTGAGATATTTTATGGAATCACTATTTCTTCTTTGTTGTACCTTTATTGGTTATCTATTGTCAAAATAAAAATAATTATAGAGTCCCGATATTCATATATTTGGCAGCTAGCAATGTTTTTACATATAGTATTAATACGCAACATAAAACTATAAACAGATACGCATAAATTCACCAAAACTAGGAAGACCAACATTAACACATGTAAACCATTATTGATTGATTGATTGATTGGATTTATTTGTTGTAATCACCAAGGATAGCCTACAAAAGTCTAGAAGAAGACTTATTTCCAGTGGGGTCCTTCTGGTGGTGATTTGAGCAGGACACCGGGAGACAATCCCCTACTCTTTTTCGAAGAGTGTACTGCGTTTTTTAACATGCACATGGGCCATAATGCACACAGGACCAACGGCTAAACTTCTCATCTAAACTTGTATTTCAGCCCTCTAGCTGAAATACAAGGAGAGGCAACGATAGGAATTGAACCGGGAACCTAGAGATCTCCACGGTTCAGCGCACACACAGTGGCTACCACCAGATTAGCCGATTGAGCTAAGCTGCTCTCTCTGTTATAACAGACTTTCAAAGTATATTCGTATGTTATTTTCAAGGATGCTTTCAACAGTATTACAAAACACAAAATATTAAAGGAGACAAATCATACACACTTCAGATTGCCGTGCCTAAATTCTGAAGGGCCATTACTCCCAAAACGTCGACAAATTGGAATTTATTATGCATGTGATACATCAATGTTACAAATAAATTTCAGGTAAATCTGTGAGGTGACCTACAATTATGTAATTTAGTGTAAACTTTATCATATTCTTTTGAATAACCTTTTCCAAGCTAGTTGGTATGTTAATTGTTCCAATTGCATCACAAAACACAAAATATTAAACGTGACAATTCATACACACTTAAGGTTGCCGTGCCCAAATTCAGAAGAGCCATTACTCCCAAAACGATGACAATTTGGAATTTATTATGTATGTGTTGTATACATGAATGTGGTTACAAATAAATTTCAGGTAAATCTGCGAGGTGACCTAGAATAATGTAATTTGGTGTAAAATTTAGCATTTTAGTTTCTTGTTGAACATTCTTTTCCCGTGCTAGTTAGTATGTTAATTGTTTCAGTCGCAGTATCACAACTCAACAACTGTTTTACTTCGCAGTATCAAACTTATAAGCAGTGTCGTTGACTCATGCAAATCACAACCGATGTAAATAATGAATAATAAAATCCTATTTATTGTATAACTGATGAGACATTTATCACTCTCAGTCTGAACTGTCCTAGATTGCTGTATTCCTGATTCTCAATCCATTGTACCAAACGTTTGAGATTTGAGCATTATACAGATCAGCTATAATAAACATTCTATCATTATAGAACTCATAAGTGCAACTATTTAAGTGCAAGTCTATAGATATTGGTAAGGAAGATAGGGTATGATATATGTTAATATGAACGCTATTTCTCGAGCTATTGTACCAAACAGAGATTTGAGCATTATGCAGATCAGCTGTAATGAAATAGTAACATTACCAAACTTATAATTTTATGCTTTTAAGTATCAAGTATTTAAGTGCATGTGTAAGTCTAGATATTGTTAAGGAGGATCATAGGGGTACAAGATAGGTTAATACAAAGCTGATTCTCGATCTATTGTACCTAACATTTGAGATTTGAGCATTATACAGATCAGCTGATAATAAACATAGTATCATTAACAAACTCATAAGTTAATGCTTTTAAGTATCAACTATTTAAGTGCCGTGTAAGTCTATAGTTGTAATGAGGATAGGGGCATGAGATATGGTTAATACAAATGCTGATTCTATCACTTGTACCAAACATTTGAGATTTAAGCATTACAGTACAGATCACCTGTAATAAACATGGTATCATTAACAAACTCATAAGTTTATGCTTTTTTTAAAGTATCAACTATTTAAGTGCAGTGTAGTCTATAGATATTCTTGGAGGAGGATAGAGGTATGAGATAGGTTAATGCGAAGTTACATTAGCGTTTACGCCTGTCATCAACAGAGCTGGTAAATGTTTAGATATAGGAAGCCGTTCTCATGGGTGCCATCTATGCTATTGAAAATTTGTTATCGTCGCAAATCGGCCACTTATCATATGTGTGTTCTGTATTGAATAACATGCTGTGCATCAGTGGTGCATTTTTAGCATTGAATTTTAAGCAAAATAATAACTTTTTTTATACCTTGTTAAGCGAACCTGCCAACTGCAAATATTGATGATTTCGAATAAAAAATTAAATTTATTTTTGGCCAATTAAGCACACCCGCTGCCACGTTATTTCTTAACAATCCACTATTAATTCTTATCAGTCCACATATTTATTTTCTGTCAATCAATTTTTCTCCCTTTGCAATCGTTTTACTGTATTTGTAACCTCCTTTAGAAATTTATATGAAAATATATTAGAGTCATACAAGTGACAAAATTATAGCTGAATATCTCAATATAGTTTCAAGTGCTTATGAACATGTTAAAGGTCAGGGTATAAACAATCATACGTCATATAGAAATCTGCATGTTTATTTTTTTTTTAGTGTTCACTTTACATTTTGTTGATTTATGGCAGTTAAGATTTTATTCATTCATTTAAAAGGCAATGATTATTTTTCAAAAAACAACAATACATTTAAATGAGCAATTTAGTGTTTTTAATTGAATGTTTGAGAATTTTTTTTTCATATTCAGTTTACAGACAGTATATCTTAAACCCTCTTCCAATCTATTATACATCAATAAGAGGTACTATTTATTTAAAAATATGATTTTTAAATATTTATAGCACATTTATCTTCAATGTCATCAAACAATTTGTCACATTATCAAAAAATACCACTCAATGACACTGCCATGTGCCACGTATCATTTCCTTGATGGTTTTGACTGATTAATCCAATTTTAATATTTTTAATATTTTAACAAAAAATTTCAATCCAATTTGAAAACAAATTACCAAAATTGGAAAATCGGTGGAAAATGCATTTGTATATAATAATTTACAAGTCAGTACAAATACCATCAAATTATAAAATTATGAAGTGAGAAATATTAGAAAAATGATGAACGTACCCTCCTCTTAAGTGGCAAATCTCATTTGCTGTTGGTTTGGTTATTGAAATAAAATAAATTTGTTGTCATATTTTGACATTTTTAAATGGTAAATTATATGTTTCAACAGAATTTTTTTTGGATAAATTGGAATATTTATTGTAATACCACATCAAATTTAGAAGATTTAATTCCTCATAAATTATACTATTTTCTTCATTAGATTGTCATTAGTTTATTCTAACTTTGAGAAAGTTAATTATTTTTTAATTCATTAAATGATTGGTTTGTGTGATATCTGATAATCTCAGTAGATGAAATAGCCTGTAAGTAAATTGTAGATGTTTTCGAAAATCATAAAAAAAATTCACATTCAACAGTGGGTGGATGCCAGTTAGAGATTACCTTTATGTTCAATAATTTCACATATAATTTTAAAAAATAAAGGTATAATGTATGCAAATAGACCGTAGGGATTTCTTTTTGTTCATTAATCTATATTTTTATTAATATGGACTTTCTTTCTGCGAAATATTAATAGAATTGCCGCTTTTTGAAATACAACCTGGGTTTTGACCTAAACTTTGAGAATTGTAATTTTATCGTTTGTCTCATATTTGTCGCATTTAGAATCAATAGCTTCTTTCTCTGAAGGCATCCGAGAATCACGATGCATAATTATTTCTTGGTAGCTGTGGTGATAATCGAAAAATGATCTGTAAGAAATTCCCATTAGATAATTCATACCACAATGCGAGTATCTGTTGATCGAACAAAGGAATACGGTTTGATAAGACAAGTGCTTTAACCTTGAGTCTCCAAATTATGGATAGATGTTTTAATATTTGCGGTTAATTCCCATATTTATCACGCACTTAAAAATTGACTTGTGTTCAGAGAGTATGATTGGCCGATTTTTCATTATTACTTATCATGGATCCAGGGGATTCTAAATTTTATCGGTTGCTCTCTTAAAAAAACATTTAAAGACAATCGAAAACGAACCGTAAGACAGAAGTCGATTGGCAGTGACGTTGTAAGCCACTAGCATATTGATTCTTATGCATTTTGTTGCCTTCGAGCGACCAAAGGCTGGATAAACTCTACATCGAAGCATCGTTTTATCTATGTTGCACATGGAAAAATTGTCATTAAAATCTAATTATTTTACTTTGAAGAAATTATTGATGAGTAATTAGATCGATCGGTCTATTGTTATATAAAGCTCTTGTCAGCGATATTGTAATGTATTTTGCACAATGATTAATTCAAACTTTATCAGTCTGTCTATAATTCTTAAACCTTTTTTTTTTTTATTAATTAACTGTGGGTAATTGCGCGCACATGAGTAAATATTTTCACCTTGGTTTTTCTGATCAATTTAGAGTGGCGTCTGCCAGTCTTGTTACGAGCCAATCAGTAAAAAAAATCACTGACCATTCATTTTTTCATGTAGATTAGTTTCTCTTGTATAAGAATGCTAGTATAAATCTATCAGAAAAATTATATTTGTTTATTATATTTGTTTTTTAGAGGCTTGGGAAATTGTTTTTGGTTGTAAATACTGTAAAATTTATTTCAGATTGAACATAGGATTTTATGATCAGAGGACTTTAATTACCAAACCAAGGTTCCTATAAACAATTATAATAAGTATACAAGATATTTATAGATTCTTTGCCTGCTTAAACAAATTAGACAAACAAGGATTTGGAAGCCATTCTAAGGAAGTGGTTGCATATTTACTAAAAAATTGGTGAACACATGATTTTATTTAAAATGTTGATAGAGCAGGAAAGCTGTACAAGTAATAAATTTACAAAACGGAATGACAAATGAAAGGATCGGATCCTAACTTTTGGCTGAACCATTACATGGGAAGTTGAAGGAAAGAAGATATCTTGCAAAAATGGTGGAGGAAAATCTTCAGAGCAGTTCCAACACAACCTTAAGTTAAAGTAAACTTAAACTTACAAAATATGTGATGGCATTTTCATCGACTCCATTTGGGATCTAAGCTTGTTAGACAAAGAAGTTTGAATAGGGTTCAGCTTCATTGAATCCAGTGAGGAGAAAAACTAGGCATTATTTTAAAAACTCCAGCCATGCAGATAATAGTTTTAGTTACTATACCGTAAAATCTCGAATAGAAGCCTAATGGACTTATACTTGAGAAGAACCATCTCAAATTGAAGCCTCTTCTTTAGTTTGGAAAAGTAACCTCAAAAAGAAGCCCATCTCAAGATAGCATGGGATTTTTTTTGAGATAGAACATAAACTGTACATGCATTTCAAAGAAACAAAATAAATTTAAAAACATGCTTGGTTTACAGTAGTTAGGTGATTTAATGCCAGTTAACACACTCCATGATAGAGATTGATGTTACAGTGGCCCAATTTATTGTTTTGTATTAGTAATTCCCAAAATTTGGAGCATTCGTTTTGAAAAGAAGCCCTCTCTTTACTTTGCAAAAGTAGCCTGGAAAAGAAGCCCATCCAAAGTTCGCAAAAAAAGTATGAGCCTAGTGCATTAATTGAAGGTTTTACAGTATTCATGTTTAAAAAGGTGTTTTATGAGTTTTATTTATTTTATTTATTTATTTGAACATACACCTTTGAATCGGTGGCACTCAATATCAATTGCTGCGTTCGTACAAACAAAAACAAAAAAAGGGGAAAACTTAACAAACAAAATGAATAACAATCGACTGTAAATAATATTACAAAATTAAAGAAAGGTAGAAAAATAACATATGAAATTAGATGAGATCACATTTCACATCGCATTTCATACTCAGAAATATTTACAGGTCAACTGTAAAGTAAATGCTTAAAATAACTAACCTACAAAATATAAAATCTAAAGATGAAAAAGTCTTAAAACAAAAAGATAATACCAAGGTAGACCTGCAAAACTTAGGAATACAGACTACGATGTAGAGTCCACTTGTGGTAAAAAAAAAATAAAAAATAAAAAATTAACATTACACAATTTGATAAGCAACGATACATTTACAGTAAACTATTGTTGTGAATTTTTTAGTTGTGGCCGTTTCTCACAACTCAAAATGCTGGTTTTATATTTAATGCTTCTGGTGATTCTCATAGCAGATACTGTTGCCACCTGTGTTTGGGAATGCCGTGGGGATGTTCAGTAATTGTTTACAAGCTGAGTAAACATTATTTTTTGGATTGTGTTTGGAATTGAGTTTGTGTTTGTATAGCGGATCTTTGACTTGCCTATTATTTTGTATGCGATTGCCAACAAACACAAACTGATGATTCCAAATTTTCTTTGAAAAAAAGCTGTTTTACCCCATATAATGTCATGATATGTCTATATATGGCCATGATGTGATGTCATCATGACTATATTTAGACATGTCACATAGAATTTGATAGTATGGACAGGCCTTATGTAACAGTTTAATGACACTTTCAGAATGCAACTATTTTTCAATGTGGGGTTAAAGGCTTGTTTGCATTGGCTTAATTTTGACCTGGATGAAGAGTAATTTTGCCTTTGTAAATCATCTTATTGTTGTTCACACTTCAATTTATGTGTTCACTGTCAGGGACGTGAGTTCACGTCCGACAGAGCTCACTATACTCAGGGTGCTAAGGATGAGTTTACGTCCACCCCTAGAGTCTAAATACGACTGTATTGCAGATAAACTCTCTGGCAATGTTCGCCAAAATGCGAACTCTAACCCTGAAGTTTCAGGGAAGAACCAGGAAATGATCTAAAAATAAATACCGTATGGTTGTTTGTGTTTCATTACAGTTGATGGGAATGATTTTCATTATGATGGCACCCTTTATGCTTTGGCGTGTGGGATGGGATGTTTGTTCTCAGAAAAAAATAGCCTGGTAATTACAGTAGCCCACCTCCTCAAGGGAGATAAGCTAATAGAAGAGAAACTACTATTATAATTAGGCATAATTGCCATTAAATTAAAATCAATGGAGTCATTTAATTGATAGCTTGTATATCTGGCAGTGCTTATTGTAGATTTGTTGTCCGTGGGTTGTTTTCTCTCCATCGATGATAGTTTATTGATTGGTTCCAGATAAAATTAAATTGAAACCCAAATGAATCATCAATCTTTGTCCAAGATCTTAATCCCTAGAAGCAACATGTGCGTCTTCAACGCATGCATTATTCAAAAAATTTCGCCATTCCTTCCAGGATCCTGTTCATTGGGATCGCTACACTCATCCGTTAATGTCGGAAAAATATCGAAAAAATTTCCATCTTGACTAGATTTAGACTTTAATGCATTTTCACCCTTTCAACAAGATATACGAGAAGTAAACATATTACGATTTATCCTCCCGTGGGCTAAGCCCCTTGTCTCTGAAGATTCCTCATCCGCTTTACCTTTCAACATTATACATCACGAGAGTACTTTATATAGAATGATACATTTTAGAATGATACCCGATGCCTGATTTTTTTCCCCTGTTTTTTATCATAATCATTAACTGTAGGGGATAATAAGGACTTGAGGTTTTGCCTGTAATTTCTCATTCACCAAGTAGGAGTACGATACTTTTAAACCTTGAATTGAATCTTGTTCTCATTGCTTTCCTTACCTGTTTACACCATTTCCTTCTACATCTTATGACATCTAATCTGTCTTTCTCATATTAGTCCATTGTTCACAGAGCTCCAGCTTAAGCCGCGGCAGTCACTACATAGTACGACCGTCGTACCACGAATCCGTCTACACTTCTTGTGAGCGATAATAGACAACGCGACTCTGTCTGCTAATTGTTGGTGGTCCTCTAAATGGATCGTCATTAAAAACGATCAGTTGCATGCGTCATTGCGTTACGCTCCTCATAGAATCGGGTCGGCGACAACCGTCGGGCGCAGTATGACTTTTGGTACTTAAGCTATACTCTGGTCATTTTAACAATATATTTTTTTGTGTTGGTCGGCTTGCATTGCTTGTGTATTATTATAATACCCCATTGCCTTTTGTACAAGCCTACCCATTTCCTTTTTGTAATAATCTCTTTTTAGAACAGCAATCTCAAACAACAACTGTTGGAGTGGCGCCATATAAATCGAATCAGTGATTGATTTATTTTGTTTTAATCTCTGCATTGTATATACTGCTAGTTTTTGCCTATTCAGTGATTTTCTTTCTTTCTTTATTCACTTCACTTATACAAAAAATAGCATTCACATAAAAAGATTATTAAAACAGTGTTTTGTAACTACTTTACTTACTGTATGTTACCTACATAAATAAATATTTAATAATAGTGAAATTAATATAATATTGTCAATATTTATTTGGCGAGAACTCAATGTAGTTGTACTTCAAGCTTTTCATCAGGTGAAATATTAGCAATAGTTTACTTTTCTTTTTTGTGGATCCAATGAAATTATTTATTAGTTTACTTTCATTAATGCATCTTTATCTATTAATCTAAATATTAGTGTACTGGCCTATTTATTATTGTATAGATCGAATTTTACCCTTTTTTTTTTATTGGAATGTATGTTTCAATTAATTTCATTGTACAACAGTACTTTACTTTATGTGAACAAAAATGCCCTAATTTCGACTTGAACCATATTCTGCACATATCAAATTTCAGCCCAATGTTTCATATTTCATTGAGACATTATATGTTCCGATCAAATATGAAATAATTTATGCCTTGTTTATTGTACTTGAATCAATCATTTACGGTTTATTTTTACCTTTTGTTTTTTTATTGGAACGTATGTTCCATTTAATTTCAATGTACAATAGTATACTTTGTGTCAGAAAAAATATGCCCTAATTTCTAGTTGATGTTATCCACGTATCAAATTTCAGTACAGTGTTTTATATTTCATTCAGTCATTTTAATGTTCCGATCAAGTGAAATAGTTTATGTCGTGTTTATTATTCTTGAATCAATTAATTATGGTTTAATCAATAAGAAAAAACAGTACGAAAGGAAATAAAATTAAAGGTATTGAAAGTACGTAAACACACAAAAGAGATTCGTGATCTTAAACATTATGTTATTTTTTTATAGTCTTATTTTATTGCTGTCCATCTTAAAAACACTGATAATTCTATATTCTACTTTTAAAAATATCATACAGAAGTGTGTTGTTTTGCTCTACCTGACATGTTATTGTACTTAATACTTAGTACATTCCCAAATATATGCAAAAAAAAAAATGTGCATGTAACTCAGCACAAGCTTGGTGGTCTAGTGGTTATGACACCAGGCCAGTTATCTGGAAGTTGTGGGTTCGATTCCCATCCAAATCCCTTGCAATTTTTTTCGCAAGTTTTAAGTTTTCAGTGCAGTTACATGTCAGGTAAGACAAAACATCACTCCTAATTTTTTATTTGTCATAAATAAGTATTCCATGAAACTCTGTTTTATTTGCAAGATATCTTAGTTAAATGTTAACATACACAAAACTTAAGAACACTTCAAGAAGTCGATTACGAAAGGTCTCCCTCTAATTAAAGACCTCTCCGATTAAAGGCTACCCATATTATCAACAGTGGCAGCTCTAGGAAATATTTTCTAGAAGGGGCTGAGCTGTCCGACAGGGGGACTTTGGCTGGTGGGCCCGAAGCTGGGGGAAGGGTTTGAGAGGGTGTTTACCCTCCCAAATGAGATTTTTTTTAAAGAATAGGAACCTCTGGATGGCCAGAAATGACACTCTGTGATTGTGACAGACGTGTTGGCTTGGTGTGGACCTATTTTTATATATTATTTAGTCCGACTGCCCGATGAGATCTGTCCAACGTGGGGGAGGGGGGCTTGAGACAATCCCTACTCTTTTTTGAAGAGTGTACTTTGTTCTTTAACGTGTACATGGGCCATAAATGCACACAGGACCAACGACTTAAACGTCTCCTAAGTGCTATTGCAACTTGTATTCCAGCCTCCAGCTAAATCACAAGGAAAGGTAGCGATGGGAATTGAACTGAGGACCTAGAGATCTCCACAGTTCAGCACACACACAGCCGACTGAGCTAAGCTGCTCTCTCAAAACAAAAAGCATTCCTAAGGGGTAGACATAAACAAAATCTGTTATTGAATAGAGGGAAATTGTGCTATTAAACAATTAATACGTCTTGCTTAATTCTTTTGTTTGCTACAGAAAAGGTAACTTACAACGGAACTATTCTAGATTTTGCGATTTGAAGCGCTAATCTGACGCAACTATAAATTATAAGAAAGAGGCATAGAGTTTAAATGAGTTGGCATTAATCACAAACTAAAGTGCGTCAAAGTGATAAACGAAAATGAAACAAAGTTGTTAGTGATCAATTCAAAGGAACAATTATGACATGGAATTAAGTGGAGGAGCGTTAATGCTGCAGGCTTTCGATCATAAGTCATGATTTCTGTTCCAAGGCCTGTTATGCTTGCGTCCTTGAAGGTGCTTCACTTCAAATGATCCAGTAAGCGCTGCAGTACTTGTAACATTTTTGGATGGTTAAGTGGAGCCGTCTTTTATTTTTTATCTGAGGGCGATGCTTATTACAAATTATTGGAATGCTAAAGTTGTATATTGCACATAGGCCAATTTTGGTGTAATATGTACTCTCAATTACATTTTATTTACAAGTTACAATAAAATACTGGCGCTTATTCGGAGGCGGTGCCTAGCTAAAAAATCAACTTAGATTCATTGCTTATTAAGGGCAGTGTAGTGAGAGCTGCTTTCCCAGCTAACAATCTTATGTTATAATAAATATTTTTGTAGAACCATTAATACATATTTATAACATATTTCTGACTAACCTATAAAGAAACTCCAAGCTTTATTATAGGGTGAATAATATTATAAAAAATCTGTCTTTTACAACGGATTTCATTCACAAAGGAGGCGTTCTTCCATGAGGCCGTGTTGTAACTTTTACATGTACAACTAAAAAGTTGAACTGCATACAAAAATACAAAAGGAAAAATAGAAAAGCTGAAAACCTATAGTAAAAGATACAGGTCCACCTCCAATTAAAGACTACTTTTGGATCCATGATCTTTAGCAGTTGGTCTTTCATTATTAGAATAATAAATTTGTTAATTTGGGACCACAGAATAGTGGTCTTTAATTAGAGGTGGTCCTGATTTGTAGGGATCTTTCATTGGAGGGAGACCTGTTCTACCAAAATAAACAAAAATTATCAAAATTATGTTGAAATTATCCTTTAAAAAAGTTGTATTCTTCCACAAGTAGCGCCGCGATATGCCAAGTTCTTAAAGCCGGGTACTTACTGCGCCTGATGGCTGATGGTCGTTGATTCCATAAAGAATGCAGCACGACGAACTGTGCGCAACAGATCATTTTTAATGATGATCTGTTCAGACTGCCACCGGAAATCGGCAGACGGCGCCGCGTCATCTAGCGCTCAAACGGAGTGGAGTTAGATTTGTCGTACAACCTGATTTAGGCGCGATCTACAAATTATCCCCAACGACAGAAACGCGTCTGGGAAAACCATGTATTACA
>NW_022729241.1:0-921 GCF_011630105.1 Anneissia japonica | reverse complement strand
TTGACCGGAGGAGATCTCCTCAAGTCGTTGGCACCGCTGTACACGCACCGTCCGCGGACGATCACACGAGCCGTGGAGGGTGTGGATTCATTCCTTGAAAAGTTGGAGAAACTCGTGGACGGCAACAGGAAGAGGAAGTTCGTCGCCTACCTGAGGAGGTGGATTCAAAGTTTTCCGGTTCCGGAGCACGACGGCTACTCGTCTCTGGGATCGCGATGCGACACGGACGAGGCCGTCAGACTGTTCGCAGCTGCGTATCCGGCGATAACGTTCTCGTTCGCTGTGCCGGAGGTCGCCGATGACGAGAAGTTGGCGTTCGCCCTGGCGGCTGACGTGGTTCGACTTCGATGCTCCCAGCGTCAGCTTCAGGTCCTCCGTGCCGGGTCTCGCGTTCGCCCAAGAACAGCGCCTCGAGATCTCGTCGTTGATGCCAGCTTTCGACGCGTCAGGCACAGCATCCCGTACATGCACGCATCCTCGTTCGACGGCGTGACCTCCGAGATGGCCAGCAGGCAGAACGAAGGTTACGTCACCAGTCTCTCGACCTTTCCGTTGGTGCTGGCTTCCGTCGACCCGAGGGACGCCGACGGTGCCAACCGCCGTCCGCCGACCGGCGCCAAGAAGGGCACGACGTACTTCGAGAGCGTCGTCGTCGTGAACGGGAGAAACGTCGAGTGGAATCGTTCGTCCGATTGCTTTTCTCGATTCCTGACGTGCGCCAGGATCCTGCTGTGCTGCCACCCGAGATCCGACTTCGTGAGAAGTCAGTTTTACAGTTCGACGCCGATCGTCGACGTCTTCGCAGAATTGCTCTTCGATCAGGAGAGCCGGTCCTTCGCCGAAGACTCCGCGGACTATAGCGAAGATCGGCAGTCGTCCTCGCAACCGCCGCCTCCACATCGGCCGAGATCGTTTCCGTGC
>NW_022729240.1:0-525 GCF_011630105.1 Anneissia japonica | reverse complement strand
CGTGTGTGGCCTATATTATAAATAAGATAAGCCCTATGTCGTATTGCTTTCTATATGGGGAGTGGGGTGGGGTGGGTATGGTAAATTACTAACCGGGAAAATAAATACCCAATCTGACCCAAGACCCCTGTTACGCGCCTGGTGTTAGCGCCAATGTGTGCCCTTGTGCGGACAGGGGATGTGCCCCCCTCTGAAGCTGTAAAACCTTGTTTTTGCAAAATAAATTGATGCAATTTGCTATTATAGGCCTAATCAATAAATTCCTCATCAAACGATATAACATTAAACATTCTTGGAATTGACTGATGTGCTCACCCTTCAGTGTGAAATGTGGCTCTCTTTGCAAGCACATCTAACATCTAAGGAAAGAAGAGCTTAGATTGGTACCAGATAAAATAATTTTGTTGTCTACATTAATACATTATGCTAATTTTCATCTTTGTTAGCGCATAAGATGGTGCAAATTATTTCTGTTACAGTCTTTTGGAGTGTGTAAGCTCCATTTTATCCCATACATAGTCAAAA
>NW_022729239.1:0-569 GCF_011630105.1 Anneissia japonica | reverse complement strand
TCAGATGCCAATATGATGACGTCACAATGTCCAATCTGCCATTATGATCTATAAAATCATATTTAAAACTTATGTGCTTTCAGAATATGTAATAAAAATTGGGGGTTACCTTTCAACCTAAGGAGCTATAACTGATTAAATATAGGTCTGTTTTTATCATAATTTCACTATATAGCGGCACAAATACGCGCAAAGATACCTATGTTTGATGCGCACGTACGACATTGCTATTGGCCAAAAGATGATTGAAAAGAATGCAAATTTGTGAAAACAATGTCAGGAACCCAAAATATGTAAAATAACGTAATTTCTAGCTTTCGTACGTGCTGCGCACGTCAAAATGCGCGCGCGTACGTGCTGCGCACGTAAAAATGCGCGTGCGTAGTGGAAAATTTCAAAAAAATTTGAAATGCTCAAAATGTTCTAATACGTGCTCTAATTTAGTCAAAAAGTGATTTTAAGCATTTTGAAATTTTGACGCACGCGTGCACGCGCGCTATGATAGGCACGCGTAAAATTAGGGTACAGTACATTCAACATTAACCCGAAGTTAATGCTCACTTAATACG
>NW_022729238.1:0-853 GCF_011630105.1 Anneissia japonica | reverse complement strand
TTGTTATTTTAACGCGGTGGATGAAGGGCAGTGGCTGTATGACGACAACTATATGAAGGTGAATCACCTCATGTATGACGATTACATGAAGGAACTATATTCACGACAGTCGGCTACTTATCCATCAATATTTTTGGGTGTTAGGAACTATTAATTAATTCTAATTACCATCAAAATACTAAGTGATCATTTTTTCCCTTCTAAGTTCCAGTGGAAAATAATAATGTGATAATTTATAATATACAGAAACTTTACGAAACCAAAGAAAATCTCGTCTGTAAAAAATGTGTATGTAAAGTGGTGAAAAAATAACCAACTACTTTTAGCCATTTTGGCGAAGGCTTAAAATCATTTAAAAGTTTCAAATACTTGCTAAAATACATCGTTTTTTTTCCCATCATAGCCATGCGAAGTTTATTTGTGTTGTTGTATTGGTAGTCTAGCTGCAAACGTCATTGTGTGCTTCGAATTTTGTTATTTGTTATTTTAACGCGGTGGATGAAGGGCAGTGGCTGTATGACGACAACTATATGAAGGTGAATCCCCTCATGTATGACGATTACATGAAGGAACTATATTCACGACAGTCAGCTAGCTGGAAGTGTACCATTTGGGCGCAAACTAGCGACAAAGTATACCTAAAGGCAGCCGACCGTCGGGAACATAACGACTTCCGAGCTTGTTTATCCATGGAGGACTACCTATGCTTAGGCCTAGGATCAAGGTCTATGCATGCGATGGTGGTAGAAATGTCATTCATAATTAGTTCAATGATTTTGTGTTCTCGTCTGATATGTAAAATACATTTAAGTAATGCGTGTAATATTTTAAGAATGCACCACGTTGGTTGCTC
>NW_022729237.1:0-1242 GCF_011630105.1 Anneissia japonica | reverse complement strand
TATAATTTATATATTATTATTTATTATATTATTATTATTTATTATTTATATATATATATTATATATATATATATATATATATATCTTCATAATATACTATATAATGTTTACACCCCAATAGGCCTAAATCTTCCTAAATAGGTAATCTTCCCTTTTAATAAATTGTTGGGAAATTTATATTTTGCACTTCGATATCTAAGTAACCTACACCACCCCAACGAATATCTAGGTGCCTGTAATACCCACACTTCCACAAATAACCATGGTAACCTGCAATACCCAATACATGTCAAGGTAACCTCCACACCTGAGCCTCAGTACACGTAACCCGGCAAGTTCAATATCTGAGTTATCCTAAGTGGGGGTTAATATGAAGTAAATAATCTATTGATTAACTTTGACTTAATTCAATATCATTTTGTCTATCTCATTGCTATGTAATTAATTAAGGTTGTCTACAGTAGTTAGGTTTAGTCTCGATCAGTTAAGATAAGTGAGACAGGCATTAACTGAATATATCCCCAACGACTTTAAGCTATAAACCGACAAATAACAAAACAAATCAAATTCTTTTGATTGACGAACTTATGTATGAAAAGAAGTATTGTTAACTTACATAGGTTAATATATTTATATTTAATAAGATAGTGCAATAGTGTTGATATGCAATTTTTAACTTCATTTATTATTAAGTAAGGAAAGACTAATTCTCAACTATTAAGCAATAGATACAATGTGGAAGCATGTTTTTATTAGTTCATTTTTAGAAATAAGCTATAGCCTTAAATTGTTAAAGCCCACCGCAATTACTACTGTGCGATTACATACTGTACGGTATACGATTTTTGTTTATACATATGCAACCACCACTACAATATGTTAGATTAGATTTATTTTAAAACAATCTAAATCTTCCAGACGCAGCATGTTTGTAATAAGTTATTGTGCTATCATTTATATGTGGCATTAATTTGTATTTAATTTTTATCTGCGTAACGTGCAATTACAGGTATGTATGTGGAATGATTTGCGTATGCCTAAATTATATATTTATATAAATTTATAAGTGTATATCATATAAGCCCAACGGAGGCCTATAGGGCCTATATATGTATACATTTACCTACATATTGTAAGCATATGCCTAACTAAAAGAAACTATAAATACATATATTTGTTTATTTTATATATTTTTTTTTCAACCTTGCTTACCTCTAGTGACCCAAGACAGTGGTATGCTTT
>NW_022729236.1:0-547 GCF_011630105.1 Anneissia japonica | reverse complement strand
AGAATCATACCCAGACTCTCAGAATTCAAAATTTTTACAATGAACTACAATATTTCATTCGAGGTTATTCTGGCGGCCATCTTGAATTTCAAAATTGCTGCCACGCAAATCTTATATTTATCAATATATGGGTTTTTAAACCATTTTAATGAGAATTAGGCCTATGATATCTAAAATTATATTTTATGGTCAAGGATTTATAACACTTGTGACATGTTCAGATGGTCATTAATGTCATAAAAGGTCATTTAAGGTCATTCAATGTATATACCATACCATTACCATTTTTTACCTGGTCAGATTGCCACAAATAGGTCATTTAAGGTCATTCAAGGTCAAATATTGTATGGTATCTTAAAAATTATGTAACTCATGTTTTACATTAGAACATTATCATATCCATACTCTCAGAATTCAAATGTTTTACTATGAAATATATATATATATATATAATATATATATGCATATATATATATATATATGGTATGTACAATTATGTATACAATTTTCAGTGAGATTAATATACTTTAAATTAATTTTTATATAC
>NW_022729235.1:0-1057 GCF_011630105.1 Anneissia japonica | reverse complement strand
TATCTTGTACCCTAATCAGGCAAGCGTTGCATTGCGATCCGTTGTATCAATTGCCACACCCAGTCCCACTTCACAATCATGTGTGAAAGCTCGCCACTAGGTGATAAGTTATCGATATCGCAATTGTTACTCGTTGCTATTGATTGTTACATTCATTATTACTCCAAGATTACTACAACAAGATTACTACAAAATTGCAAAAAATTGGCAGCAGAGCCACCGAATGCCTAGTACCACTTGATGTCCCATTCCAATATATTTATTTACTTATTATACATTAATATAATACTACTAATAATAATAATAGAATAAAGGTTTTAAATGTAGTACTAAAAAACATTAAAAAACAAACCGCCAACCTGTAGAAACAATGAAAAATGAGAATTAAAAAATATTAAATTGTATGGCTGACTATTGGGTCATTCTGGCACAAATTAGGCAGAAATTTAAATTTCCATTGTGACCCCCCCCCCCCTTCCCACTTTTTCTAAAAAAATTCTAAAAATACCTTGATATGTCAAAAGAAAGAATCCAAAATTTCAGCTCCAAATTCCAAGCAGTTTTTAAGTTATGAACTTTTGAAATTTGGGTTCCACGCTCCATTTTTCATGCCGGTAATGGCTTCTTTAACTTTGTACGGTTTTTATTAAATTAAATCTCAGGAAAATCTAAGGGGGAATTACATGGGCAATGTGGTTGATTTGCCCTGGTGATATCTGAAACTCGTGTGTCGAATGTGTATTTTACGCTTTAGAAAGTATCCATAGTTTCACTATTTTGTCAGTATGGGATGCTTTATGACTATGCTAAAATTCAAACATACAGTGTCATAATAAAATATAAATTTTCATTCCATTATTAAAAGAAACATCGCTACCAAAATTCATATCTTATGACGATGCATTATTTGAATTTCACTTGGACAAACTTTGTGATAGACGGCATAATCTCTGTGTTTCTTATGCTACAACCCTTATCCATCCGTAAACAGTCCATTACCTTACCTTGTTAACTTAATTAACTCTATCGATTTGTAACTTCTTCCCCCCCCCCGCCC
>NW_022729234.1:0-598 GCF_011630105.1 Anneissia japonica | reverse complement strand
TGATTCAGCAAACTGGCATTCGGCAAACTGTGTTTTGGCAAAGAGAAATCGAAAATCTGGCAGTCCACAACCTGGGGTTCTAAAATCTGGCGTAGAAGCACCAAGAAGAAGCCGACACGAAAGTCTTCTGTATGCAAAGCATGCTTTAACGAATAACAACCAAGACATAGCAATAATCCGTTCTTTTTCTCGAGAAATCGGCGGCTTTCTTTCGTAAAGGAAAACGTAGCTTCTGTAATCATAAACTGAGTTTGTTGAAACTTTCAGCAACTTCGGAGTTTTAGATGTTCTTTCACAAAAGTTGTCTGAAGAACAAGAGTTTGTCTCACAGCTGCTTGGAGTTAAGGAGAAAAGTGTAAATCAAGCAAGTAACATGTTCAATAGAAAGTTTTGCAGAGACAAGATTACTGACATCATGGTTGCCACCATGTTAGCAGAAATTCCCGTGGAAGTCCAAGAATTGAACATTCATACGATAAATACGAAGACTTTCAGATTGCAGTGATAAAAGCAATACCTGAAGATTATTGCGCAACACTACAGGACAAATATGTAGTAAATGAATTTATGCCTTCTTCATACATGAAAATTATGGTAG
>NW_022729233.1:0-905 GCF_011630105.1 Anneissia japonica | reverse complement strand
TTAAATAATTCGCTTTCCAAAATAATGAATCACCCACCTGGGTTAAGCTAGGCCTAGGCGACCTAGGCCTAATATAATAATAATAATTTTTTGTCAAGCTTTATTTATAAAAATAATTTAGGCCTAGGCCTAGCTAGGCATAGGGTAGGGAGCCTCGGCTAGGCCCTACCAGGCCCTAGGTCGAGGCCTTGGCCTTATTTATGTGTCGGAATGAATGGTGAGAGAAAGAGATTGATTGACCAGTATAATCCATTTTCATTTGAAATTACCTGATTGGTAACTTTAAAAACTCATTGCAGCGCTAATGCACTTACCTTAGTACTCGCTACCTTCCCAATGCATTAATGCCAAAAAAGCTTCTAATTTTGTTTGAATTTTGGCTCCTGTTCAGTGTTTGATCTGATTCCTGTGAGGCATAAAACTTGCATTTGCAGTGAGAATTTAGGAAGATGTGCATGTCTTGTAATATTATAATAATGAGAAAAAATGTCTACTTAAAAAAATAATCTCATGACATATCAACATATGAATGAGAACAGTATGTTCTATTTGAATTCTATGATGTTATATTCTTTGGTTGATGATATTACCAATGGCATAATTCATTCATAAAATTTGTTGAAAAATTGGCATTCATAGATGTTGCATTATATTTATTAGGTACAGTATTAAAAAAACATGAAATATCATTTTAAAAGGTTTATTCACACATGTAATCTAAGAACGATGAAAATAACTATTTTAAAAATTGCTGTAAATTAATAAACATGTGAAAATCAGAATCATAGTTAATAACCTCATATTGTTAATACATTAAACCTATAACTGTAAACTAAATGATATTAATTAGTAGATTAATAAACCTGTCAGTGTTATTACTACTGTAGGTTTAATTAATTAATTTA
>NW_022729232.1:0-1277 GCF_011630105.1 Anneissia japonica | reverse complement strand
GAATAAAACAACAAACATGCTGATAAGTCCTTATAAAACCCATGGATCGTTTTTAAGTCATTATATACATAATATTACACTTTATTATATTAATTAAAATGATTTTACTTAATTGGAAAGAGTACTTAGATTTACATAGTTGAATGTAGGTTGCAAAAACATGTGCCAACGATCAAAACTTACAGTCGGTATGTCCCTACACAACAACAAATCTTAGTCTTCCTATTATGTTGTTATTGTTTAATTTTTCACTCAAATCTCCGGTTTAATGCCATTGTTAGAGCATAGTCCCCAGTCTGAAAAATGTAGGCCCTAACAACACAACAATGGATGCCTCAATTAAATCTAACACCCTGTAGGCCTACAGGCTTTTACAACTACAGTATAGCATAGTACTTTACTTACTTACCTATATGTACATTAACTTAGAAGAAACATCAGTCAGAACTTCAGTAATTAAAAATTTGTTTTTGGAGACGACGTGTATACGATAAACAATCACATACAAGCTTGCTTTCACCGTAATTTGGATGTTATCAGACAGGTGCACAACCAACCAGGTATCTGAAAGAAAATTGCTGCTAAGGACAGTAGTGCCCTACCAGGCAGGCTAAACCTACAAAATTATTAGTTAAGCGAACACCCATTATTAGCGCCGAATTGGTCTAGCCACTGGGGACGAAACCTCGCCACCAGTCCTCCTCCCCATGCCCACTCTGTTCGGACAGCAATGCAGTGACGGCGCCAGAGATCGGATGAAGATCAAAATTTCTCGACAGGGGGATTCATGCCAGGAAATTTCACCCCGAGACTGTAAAATTAGTGTTTCGAAATATTTCGACGGGAAGTCCAGGGTCGGATCCAGAGAATGGAGCACAATATGGTGTCCACGCCCACCTCAGCCCCACACCTGATGTGAGCAAATTTTAAGAATTGGCACTCTCAGACAGTAAAAATGCTTTTTCAGGGCAGTGTTCCTCGACAAAATTATTGAATTTTTACCGATGTTTCCCTTCCCCGAGACACCCTCCCCTCATGGGTGTCACGAAGGTCTAATCGAGGACCTATTGTCTATTCTATGCTGGGAGTCGCACAATCCGATAGGAGGATTTGTGAGAGGTGTAGTGCCCGGATCAACCACTTGGTTCACATGCATTATCTTATAACAATAGGGGGTAAAAAAATTGAAAAGACATTTTTAAGCTGGTGCATTGATAGCTGTTCTAGCTAGGCCTTGTACTGCATTCCGTAATAATGTATACACACACACACACACA
>NW_022729231.1:0-619 GCF_011630105.1 Anneissia japonica | reverse complement strand
TCCGTCTTCCGTGCTCTCTTAAAAAATCCAGTCTCTTTATCCCGCGCAACGATCACTTTGTTAATGGGCCTTGTTAACTTTTTTATGTCTCAATTATCTTGACCTATGAAATAGTTTCATTATCATTGTTTAAACCTAGCGAAATAATATCAATTTGTTCAGATTATATATATGAACAATTTGAATGAGAAAAATAGGGAAGTGATCGGATATATCTAAATAAAGAATTCCTGGAGACACTTTATCATATATGTTGTTACAGAAGATATTATCTATAAATAAGAGTCTAGTGGCGATTCGCGTGGGTTTAGTGATAAGTGGATAAAAATTAGATGCGAACATGGTTAACAACATCTTCACCATTTAAAACTGCATCTGAACCTCTATTTAAAAAACTTAACATCTTAAAAATTAGTGACCTTCATAAACTCCAGATTACTTATTTTATGTTTCAATACATGAATAATTTAGTACCTGTATCAATCGCATTGCTTTTCTCAAACCATGTAATATCTTATTCTTACAGTATCAGAAATCCAAATATATTACAAGTCCCTTTTGTTAAACTTACAAAGAGTCTATTTTTTATTACATTTTCAGGTCCCACCATATGGAATAA
>NW_022729230.1:0-1013 GCF_011630105.1 Anneissia japonica | reverse complement strand
AAAGTTAAAGTACTCTAATATTTCTGTCTGTCCTTACATGATTATTTTTCAACCAGTCAAGTTTTTGAATTCCACCTCAGCATATCAAACAATGGCAGCAGAGTCCATGCATTGCAGGGGTAGAATAAGAAAAAGTTTGAAGCAAGTAGTATGAACAAACATTGAGAATTCTAGGAAGAATATTGCAAATCTTGATAGTCTTTAAGAGGATCATACAACAAGCAGAGTACTGCAGAGTAGAACAGAACAAGAGGTGAGGAAATAACTAGAATAGGAGATTACACTGAGTTTTTTTATTACATTCAGTTTTTTTCATTATTATTTTTTTTATTTGAAATGCATTTATTTAATTTGTTTATTTATAATGTATTTTAATATCAAGTCAATTGTAGGTTTTGTACAACATAAAGAAGAAACTTCCTTTGTCTCAATATTAATTATATTAATAAATTGTAAAAAGAGTATCTTGAACACCTAATAGATGACTTGTTAATCTCTTTTCTTTCTATTTTGTTGATATCAGAACACAGATGAGGAGGAGGCGGAGCTTAGTATTTACTGTGTCATCTGGTTCGCCGAGAACCATCAGACATTTTCAAATATGTTTAAGAAAGGTATGATCAAATATTTGATTTGTTAGTTAGAAATCTTTCTTTATTCTGGATACTCAGTATTTTTACACTGTTCTTCCCTGAGGTCCCGGGTATTATTTGTTTGTTGATAAGAACTAATCATAGGGTCAATCTTGAGTGATCATTATATACAGTTCTCTGTAATACATGATTACACACTACTGTGTACTGGATAACAGTAGAACTGTACTACAAAGCACAGACCCTATATACAATATATAGGGTCAGTGTACAAAGTAAGCCACAAAAATGAATAGCAATTATTATACTATAGAGACATCTATACAGATTTAGATGATTTATTGTCAAAGTATACCATGAAGAAATATAAAATGGAATTGGTTTTAATGCAGGTTAATATTTACAAATAAATGTCAACAA
>NW_022729229.1:0-641 GCF_011630105.1 Anneissia japonica | reverse complement strand
AATGGCTGTTCCCACGATATGCTGACTGTGAGGGGATGGCTTCTAAACAAATAGAGAAATAGGATGTAAGCAGGAAATGGAAAATTATATATAAGTAAAATAAAGCATTATATGGATAAAAATATGGAACAGAAATATAATATATATATATATATACAGTAGAACCTCATGTTTACGTACCCCAGTTATATGAACCCTCGGTTTTACGTACGCCTCGTATCGACGATGACGTCATCGACGTTAAAACAGAGGTTGGGTTAAATAAAAGATATAAAGTGATGAATTAATACACTAGACACACGGTTTTATTTGAACACTTTATTATGACATCGTAAAATGATGAATAAAAACACTAAACACATGGTTTTATTCGTAGGCCTAGAGGCTTGGTCTAGCCTAGGTAACACCGTTCGTTCACACATACGTATATTGAGCGTTACATACATTTTAGGTCAAAGGTTACCACAAATTTAACCCAACCTCTGTTTTACGAATCCCCCGATTTACGTATGCCCTCTGGTCCCGTACCGTATTTAAAATCGAGGTTCTACTTTATACAGCATAATAACGGTTGAACGTGTTGTAAATATTACCAGCAGTGTGCTCAATGGTAATAAAACCAGCAAATTAAAGACAAAAAA
>NW_022729228.1:0-792 GCF_011630105.1 Anneissia japonica | reverse complement strand
CCAACTTATGTTATCTTTTTTAATATTTTTTTCTTTGAAGCCATTAAGCCATTTTGTACAATAGTTAATGTTAAAGAACATTTGTAGATCAAATTTATTTAAAATGGATTCAATATTTTGAAGCCATTCCAACTCAGTTTTTCTTTAAGCGTAAAGAGAGCCCTAAATAATAATCTTGACCAGCGGTGTTCTTCCATATTTTTTAGTCTATAAAAGTAAGTTAATAATCTTTCTGATTGAATAGTTTCAATTGTTTGCCAGCCAAGTTCACCATATAAGGCTTCCTTTGCGACATATCTGGGTGCTTTTAATAGGTATCTGGCCATTTGGTATTGTAAATTTTCAATTTTGTCAATAGATGTTTTGTTATTGCAAAACCATATACTGCTTGCATAATTTATAGTTGGTATTCCAATCTCTTTCCAAAGAATATCCCCATAATATATTCTGTTAAAATCTTCCTGTCCATTAATAATAGATTTTATATACTATATTACTCTATTTCCCTTTTTAACTATTTCAGCTATGGGACAGGTATCTTTTATTTTTCTAGATATAAACATTCCCAAATATTTATAATTATTAGTTTCATTAATGAAATTATTACCAATTGGCCATTTCCTATATATATTAAAGCGTTGCCCAGTTACAATGACATTGGACTTATCAAAATTAAAAATCATTTTCCATTTTGTAGCAAAATCATTTGCCGCATTCAAAAGTAATCCTAAATCTTGCTCACTATCTCCAATTAAAATAATATCGTCTGCCCAGAATAAACTGCCGATTTTT
>NW_022729227.1:0-1312 GCF_011630105.1 Anneissia japonica | reverse complement strand
CCACTTTAACAATGGTATATTCCAATTGGGTGGTTTATGTCCTGGGTGGTTTATGTCCTACATTCTTTTTAAGGGCATAACTGACAATTTTCTGTTTTGGATATATTAAACAAAACGTGTAATTTATTTAGCCCTAAAATGTGTTTTAGTATTTGATTTCATGGTTAATGTATTCAAATAGACAAATAATGTCTCTTCCAGTGTAGCACACATTTTTTCTATAAATATTGATTTTTGCGCTCAAAATGTCAGTTATGCCCTTTTGCCGTGGGTTTTCTGATTCAAGACATGTTGACAAACTTTGGAAAAAAGATATAAGTACCCAGTTTAGTTCCTTTCAACACAATTTTGAGTCAGATTTTTCAAAAATAACATTCAATATATAATTTCATATGTTAGTCATGTATAAACTATAAAATAAATGTACAATAATACCAAAGAAACACATTAAATAATAATTAAAACCCATGTATAAGCTAACCAAGTATACAAACAAGAAAATGAATTAACATTAGTATGCTATTATGTATCAACAAAGCCTTTTTGGCTCAAGGTGCTAGATCGAGGACCCTTTGGGTAGGGGGGCCTTATGGACCCCTAGGGGTCTGGGGCCCCGCACAAGAGCGCATAGGCTTTGCGTCACTGCGTGAAGGATGCATGCGTATGCGTATATGAAATAGAACTGCTGTTTAGTTAGAATGCGCATGTGACTGTTTCTATGTGTACGTTAAACAAGAATTACAATTATTTTTAAAATTTTATTTACAAAGTAAAATAATAAATTTATATTTTAAGTCATGTAATTACAATATAAATTAGGCCTATTATTATTATTATTATTATTATTATTATTATTATTATTATTATTATTATTAGCAATTCTTCTCTATGATCCAAATTCAAGTAGTAATGAAATGATTACGAATATTATTGTTTTTATATATTCTAATAAAATATTTAGAAAATGTATTATATATATATATAGATTTAGATGGAAATGTAAGTTGTTGTTTGCTTAGATGAACACAGTTGATTCGAGGAAACTGTGCATTTATACCTTTTTGTCATGCCATTTGCTATAAATAAATGTTGTAGTTGTGCCTCTTTGCCATAGTTATTTGCTAAATAATCGTTTTAGTTGTCCCTCTTTGTCACTGTTATTTCTAGTTAAAATGTGAATTGTTATTCTGCCATGGTTAATTATTTTTATTAAACAGTTATTTTCCTATAGTTTATTTCCATAGTATTAAACTGTTGCCATTCAAAGTAAGTCAAGATTATATAGCATAAATTAACTAGGCTTATCATGTTT
>NW_022729226.1:0-552 GCF_011630105.1 Anneissia japonica | reverse complement strand
TTAAATGATCCCAAGCATTGGCCAAAGCATGTAAACATGAGGTGGTAATTTCATAAACATTTTAATGGCTGTTGTTTTCCAACACCATTTATATGCCCTGTAATAATCAGGCTCGTATCCAGGGGGGGGGGGGTTTATGGTTCAGGAGAACCCACCTTTTCTGGCAAACCTCCCTCATTTCTGGCGTCTTCCAGATTCCCAAATAAGTCCTCCAACCCACCTGGTGCACTGCAGACCCACCCAGACAAAGACCTTTTCAAACATATCTGCTTTTATAGCATTATTTAGACCCATAAAGCACAAAAATCCCAATACCCTTTGCTTTGGGGGTTTCGCCGACCCCACTGGGGCTTTGACCGTGGACCTCACGCCCAGAAAACCCCCCTTGAAAGAACCTGGCTACGGGCCTGAAAATTTTTTATCACAACCGGTGATAGCATGGAAGCCTGGTAGTGTCACTGCTCTTTCTGGTCCAAGATGATCGTATTTGGCTGAAGAGCCACTCTTCTTCTGGTTTCAGCGGTACCTGTCACAATTCACACGGCAAGATGT
>NW_022729225.1:0-601 GCF_011630105.1 Anneissia japonica | reverse complement strand
AATTTGTATTAATTGTTTCAGGTCTCTAACAGACG
Source organism: Anneissia japonica (assembly GCF_011630105.1). NCBI lineage: Eukaryota > Metazoa > Echinodermata > Crinoidea > Comatulida > Comatulidae > Anneissia > Anneissia japonica. The sequence continues at coordinate 566 of NW_022729225.1, read as the reverse complement.
CTGTCTGAACTTCAGTAAATTCTTACACTTAAGACACACACAATTGGTATTAACAAAGACCTACCGTAGGTCTTATAAGTGGTTATTCTTGCACTAAATAAGATTTATATGGTCATATAATAACTATATAATAATAATAAATATAATAATTATTACATTTACTTTGATTATAATAATTATAATAATAACGATAACTATTGTAATTGTATTATTGATTATTACTATATGATAATAGGCTCTATCATTTGCATAGGCCCTTTGACACTATACGATTAGAGTTCAGCTGCTTTGATTGCCGACATTTTGTTTATCTCGCTCTGTTGTTGTCATAGGCCTTTTGACCGCCTACTATCTTAAAATGTTACCGACTGTTTATTTGTTAATCACCTCTCATTACTAATTGCGTGCCCATTATCTTAGGATTTCTCTTGGTTTATTTCCTACAGTTTTTATTTTGATCTGTTCTGTATTTCTCATTCATAAGTGTTAACGCTGAAGAGGACACGGAAATATTCGTCTTGAATAAATTTTATGTCTATGTTAGCGTATGCAATCGTTTCATTTTC
>NW_022729224.1:0-784 GCF_011630105.1 Anneissia japonica | reverse complement strand
CGTCCCTTGTTAGCGAGCTGCACCCCCAACCCTTTTATTTTCCGTCCGTCACGTTCCTTCCCTTCGTTTAGGACGGCGATGTCGTCTTCGAGACCGGCCACCTCTCGAATCTTCTTCGCGATCGTAGCTTCCAACTCTTTCATCCTCTTCACGTTTCTTTCAATCTCTTCTTTGTAGGCCGTCATTTGATCCTCCGTCTTACTTCCGTTTCGTTTCATTTTCTCTTCCAGGGTGTCGATCTCGTTCCGCAAGTCGATAGCCGTGCGATCTTTATAGGAAAGCTGCTTTTCCATCCTCCTACACTCCTTCTCGTTCTCATCCTTCAGGGCGGTTAATTTTTCGACATCCTTGATCAGCGAAGACTCCTTTCGGGTGGCCTCGGCCAGCTTTTCCTTAAGATCGGCAATCTCAGTTCGGAGAATGTCGGTCCTGTCGGAGTGATCGGCCTTGGCCGTTTCCAGATCTGATATCGCCTTCGCCTTGTCGGACTCGACGGAAAAACGAAACTCGCGAAGGTTCGCTTCGTGATTCTTCTCCGTTACGTCCAACCACTCCTTCAGACTCTCGACCTCCCTCTCGCTCTCTTCCAACTTCTTCGCCGACCGTCGTTCCCTGTCTTTGGCAGTCTCCAATTCGCGAGTCGCCAGTCGCAGATCCTCTTTGATCTTTTCGAGAATCGCCGAACGTCGGGCGTCGCCGTCGCTGCGTTCCTTGGAAGCTGTTGCCACCTTTTCCCTTTCGGCACGAAGTTCGTCTCTGAGGGAGGCGATCTCCTTTTTCGCGT
>NW_022729223.1:229-3792 GCF_011630105.1 Anneissia japonica | reverse complement strand
GAGTACACAATCTGTGGGCTCTAGAAACTAAACTACGAATCCAGGAGATCTTATGGTTCCATGGATCAAAGCTATCATAATGAACATATTGACCTGTATGTGTATTTTTACGATTATACTCATACTTCCTACACTGTTGTTAAATTGTAAATCCAGAAAGTGTACTGTGTCACTGTTTTCAAATGATTCAAAAGTAAAATTTATCTGTCTATGAAAAGCATTGAAGTAGCTTAGAATTTGTGGGAAATCATTGGGCTTAGCTAATACTAGCGTGTCGTCAACAAAACGAGTATAAAACTTAATAGTACCTGATTCAATAAGTTGGTCAGGGTACCGCGATCACGAGCCCTATGCTTGGCATTATAGGTTAGGCTTATGTGTGCTGGGATTTGCAACAAGGTCTTGGACTAGGCCTCTATACTATAGTAGGAGGCCTGGTCCTAGTCTAGGCCTATAATATAGTAAAATTGTTCAAAGTAGTCATATGATTACAGGTTTACATTGTACCAAGATCGATATAAACGATCGCATTTATTTTTCATTGAAAATAAAAAGTAAGCTTTAAATAATTTAACTTAAGGATTTAAAAATATTCCAAACCTGTATGCTTAAAAAAAAATAAAATAAAAAATAAATAAATGAAGTTAACTTATAACACACGAACAACGCTTCCCATTGCGTCTGCTAATTTTTAATGGCCAGGGTACCGCGATCATAAGTTCAGGCCCGTAGGCAAAGGAGGGGGAGGGTGCAGAGGGTGCGGACGCACCCCCACCCCAATTCCAAAAGGTACACTTTTTGAAACCTATGATTTCACAAAATCGTTCCAAATTATCACAAAATGTTATAGCATGCCTTGCATTATATATTTGCCAGCGTATCTAATGATTTTTAATAATGTGGCATGAAATTTGTTAGAAATTGATCGTCTCCGGTGATTGCAGATTGATCTACATAATATGAAGAATGTTATCTATAGGCATGCAGACGTACAGGACAAAATAACATTACTTTTTCTGGTCCCAAAAACACCAAAATTAATGAAAATTTAAATGAAATATTCATGAATTATGTGTTTGAGAAATCTATTATGTAAGACCCTCAAAATGCTACTTTGTCGCTTTTCTCACAAACCCCCTCAAGGCCTCTGCCCCTGGACCACCCAATTTCAAACTTTTAAAAACCTATTATTTCACTAAAATCGTTCCCAATTATCGCGAAATGCTATAGTATGCATTACATTTTTTTGCCCCTTGATTTCTAATAATGTGCTGAAATCTGTTTGAAATTATCAGCTCCAGTGATTGTAGATTGATCCATATCATCTGTAGGCCTACAGATGTAAAGAACGAAAAATTACAATTTCACAGTGGTGGATTCAAGTGAGAAGAGCCCCCTAAAATTATAAAAGAAAATGGAGAAAAAAGAAAAATCATAATTGTCTGAGAGTGCCATTTCCGGCCTTTTTGAGGTGCCATAATCATAAATTTTCTTACCTCAGCTGCAATCATGGGGCTAAGGTGGTATTGACCATCTGTCTCAAGTTCCTCCCTTCACTCCCACCCTCTATTTCTCCTACTTTTACTATGGGTCCCTAGACAATACTTAAATGAATGAAAATTTAAATAGGATATTACGAATTTTGGATTTTAGAAATCCATTAAAAAATGCCCTTAAAATGCTAATTTGTCAGAGCTTCCAGAAGGTTCGCCCCACCCTCACGGTGACCCCATGGCAATCGCCCACCACTTCGGTTGCAAAACGCACCTCCCCATCGAAAATCCTGCCTACGGACCTGCCCTATGCTAGGCATTATAGGGTAGGCTTTATGTAGGCTGGGATTTGCAACAAGGTCTTGGACTAGGCCTCTATACTATAGTAGGAGGCCTGGTCCTAGTCTAGGCCCATAATATAGTAACATTCTGTATAAGTAGTCATTATGATTACAGTTTTACATTGTACCAAGGTCAATATTAACGATCGCATTTATTTTCATTGAAAAAAAAAATTAACTTAAGGATTTTAAAATTCAATATAATTCAATAAAAAAATTAAGTTAACTTAAAACACAAACAACGCGATAAGATATGAAGTTTGCGAGAATAATTCGTATATTTGTACTGTATTTTCTGAAGCGCCGTTCGTTTCTGGGGTTGCTACAATTAACAGTTGTTACATCAGTGGCGTCACGCTCGGGCGCTGACGGAAGGGAGGGGGGAACACCAGGGCCCCAAGTGCGAGCCCCTCCCCCCGACATTGTTTAAACAAAATATAATATAAACTATAATACCGTAGTTTCATTCAATGGGGCCCGACAGTTTAATAGATAGTGCTTTTCCTTTGTTGGATCGATTGTAACTCCTGATTGTAGCAACCCTAAAACGAACGGCACTTCAGAAATACAGTACAGTATACCAATTATTCTCTCAAACTTTATATCCTATCGTGTTGTTTGCGTTTTAAGTTAACTTTATTTATTTATTTTTTATTTAATTTTTTTTAAGCGTACAGGTTTGGAATATTTTAAAATCCTTAAGGGGTCATCCATTATTTTCATCATTTTCACGCACGTACAAAACGTACGCTGTGGGGAGGGGTTGAAAGTGTGTGTACGCTTTTCAAAAAGTACAAAAATAACGATTTGGAAATGTTAGCCTACGTGTTTGTACCTAGCAATTCACGAGTAAATGTTAAGTTTATCAATTGTCTATACACAGCGTCATCTTGCATCCCTGATTAACGATGTGTTGGTTAAAGCATATTGTGTACCGGTACTTATAAACAATTTCGAAATACAAGGGAAATGCACTCTAGCCAGGGGCGGATCCAGGATATGAAAGAGAATAGTTTAAAATGTCTAAAAAAAAAAAAAAAAAAAAAAAAAAAACCAACATTAAAAGGGGTCCTGGGAACTTCCTAGATGGCCGGAAATGAGCTTTCCCGACTTCTGAGGAGTTTTTAATGACCTTTAAGTTCTTCAAAATTCAAGTTTTTCCCCTCTTGAAAAAGATCAGGTAATTTTATCTCATTCTTTAGGCCATTATATAGAGAAAAAAAATCAAAGACATAAGCAATATATTATTATATTCCAACAATATTGCGTAGAACGCACTTTCGTAAATACATTATTACGACATTGAACCAAAAGCAGTTTGTATAATTTTATTTAATTGAAGGCTAGTTGGGCTAAGCATAGTTTGTCTGATTTGCCAACCTATATGCCTAGGTAGGTTCAGGCGCGGATCCAGCGGGGGCCACGGAGGCCCGTTCCCCCCACCCTGTAAGTCACGCCGAAAAATTAAAAAAAAATTGAGAAGAGTTGAAGGGAAGAAAGAAAGAGGGAAAAAACGAAGTGTACCCATGAGTTCAGTGACGGATCCAGCAGAGAGCGAAAGGAGAGCTCGATTATTTTACCACTCACTAATTTTTATTTTTCTATTGATTGTCAACGAACACAACTATTATCCCCGACGCATCAATCAGGATGTAAACAGGCCAAAAGGCGGAGACCTAAAGACAGAGTTTTTTTAGCCGGAATGTAGTACCATGGAGGACCTCCATGG
>NW_022729223.1:0-214 GCF_011630105.1 Anneissia japonica | reverse complement strand
GTACCCAGCTATAGAACAGCTATCCATGCTCAGCATGGAGTAACGCCTACGCGTTCTCGTGCTAAAATCCGCAGGCCACCGACCCTTTATACCGTAATGATTTTGATAAACAATCACAATTCTCTGTAATAAACATTTAACAAATTAACTTCCTTGTGCTGTGGTCATATTAGACTGTTATATTTTTAAAGAAGACCATTCAGCAAACAACATA
>NW_022729222.1:0-1087 GCF_011630105.1 Anneissia japonica | reverse complement strand
TTCACCACACAGGGCAAGCCCTATTTTATAGTCTGGGTATAGACCTTTTCAGTTTTTACAATGGCCATGGTGAGGATACTGACTGCGCACATCACCTGGTAGGCAAGAAAATCACCCAGGATAGGACAAATGCCAGACTGTATAGCAAGGCCAGAGAATATATTCTCCCTGCAAAAATTGTTTGTGCATTCGGGAAAATAAGGGCTGCTTCCTGTGCATATTTTTGCCGAAGGATTTGACTTGATTTTAATATAAACAATGTATAAAGCAGTAATTACAATTCTGCGCACCTTGAGCTGGTTTTTGAGGTATCATCCACTCAATTAAAAAACTTTACAGTATGGGCGCCGCCAAATGCATGGTAAATCAGAAAACGGGTCCTTTTTTTTTCTTGTGCCAAAAATATGAAAGCTACATGGACAGCATTCACATGGCATAGCCACCCTAGGGTCTTTCCTAGGTTAGCCTAGTTATGTACAGTTATTAGGAATCGACAAAAAAATTTAAGTCTAAGGGTAAATAGAAAAATTTATTAGATTATCACTCCCGCCCGCATCACAAACTTCGGAAATACTGATGAAGGGAATCATTTTATTTTTTAAAAATTTATTTAATTTTTTTTTTTTTCGTATCATTTATTTTAACTTTGCAAAAAGACAAATGCTCATAAAATATAAAGGAATTGGCTCCAAATTCGACAGATTTGAAACTCTTCCAATTGATTAGATCAGACATTGAGATCACCGTAAATTTGAAAATGCAAAGCCCATTCTTTAAACTATTTTACTGTTCTTAAAAATAAACAGTTCGCTAAATGCGGTTTAAAATAAACAACAACGCGGTTCGTCTCTAAAGAGACCCGCCCAGTAGGCTGATCGGATCATTAATTCACAGCGTGTAGATTCGTGTGTTCCACAAATTCGGCTAAATATAGGCAACAACGCGGTCCGTCCCTAAAGAGACCGGCCCTGTGAGCTGATTGATAAAGACTCACATTTTCCACAGAGACTCTCGCTGCTTAAAAAATAATTTTGTTACATAATGCATTACAAGTGGGCAGTCTTCCTTGTGATGGGTGTGTTTGGTT
>NW_022729221.1:0-3086 GCF_011630105.1 Anneissia japonica | reverse complement strand
TCTGGATGTCAGTTCATTCAATAAACATATCTTGACCAGGCCTTGCTGGATATCAGTCCATTCAATAAACATCTCTTCACCAGGCCTGACTGGATATCAGTTCATTCAATAAACATATTATGTTCACCAGGCCAAGCTTGATATCAGTCCATTCAATAATCATCTGACCAAGCCTAGCTGGATATCGGTCCATTTAATAAACATTTCAATTTAACAATTCATAAATTCTAGTATGAAATTAATAAATACAGGCAAGATGAAAATGTTATTTCAATAAAAACATTGGTAAGACAAAATATAATTTGGCCCAGCCCACCTAGGCCACATATATTACTTTATTAGGTGTGTGTGAATACTGTATCAGTCCACCAAAACACATGGTAACAGCAAAAATAAAGTAAACGGTCAAATAGTTTCACCAGTAATTTCTGTGAATTTTAACATGAATTCTAAATGTAAACATATAGATGCAACAGTAAAATGATTGAAGTAGCTTAGATGTACTGTACGTGCTTTTAGTCCTAGTTATACATGTCAAATAATTGGAATGCATTAAATTTCTTCATGTAACTTACTTTAATGCAAAGTAATTAATTTCCAAACTTAATACGCAGTAAAATACTTAAAGTGTGAGTTAATCAATATTTTAGATAGAATTTGCTGTAATGATTGCACATGTTTATAAATTTGCTTTTGATGTGACCATCGTATTCTCCGCCATTCAAATCATTACCAATCACTGGGTGTCCTCTGCTCCTAGCAGTTTGGCTGACATGGACCTCCATCTCTTGTGTCATCCTGACCAGGCAACTCTCCGTCATCTCTCTTTCTGTCCATTTTGCCATCAAGAAGCCTTTGAAGCCCCTTTTTTCTGATTATGTGCCCAAAGAATTTCCACTTCTTTCTACTCTTCACTGTATCCAACAAATCCCTTTCGGCTCCTACTCTTTTACAAGCTCCCTCATTTGTCATTCAAACTTTCCAAGTACTCTACGGTAATTCGTAACTTCTCAAAAGCTGCCTTTCCAAGTACTTAACGGTAATTCCTAATCAAAAGCTGCCTTTCCAAGTACTCTACGGTAATTCCTAGCTTGTTTATCAATAGAGCGCTTAGGGTCCACGTTTCTGAACCATACAAATTGACCACACGTGATGTTGTGTTAGTCTTCTTGTATTTAAGCTTAGGTTTCTTGACGTCATCAATTTAGACATTCTCTAAAGCACCTCTTGTTATTAGTCTTCTAAATTCTTTCGCGCATTTTCAATTTTGGGTAATAAGGTTATCAAGTTCAGTAAAACTTTCTACCTGAACCCGCTGCACACTTACTAAATCATTACACAATCCCGTTATTGTTATCTAACTGTTCAAAATTTCGGTTTTAGGCTTCAATTTCTGTGCTAGACCTTCAGGTTTATTGTGACGTGTTCAATAAAAATAATCACACAAACTTTGTCTTTGTTTATTTTTTTTTCTGTATAGTCACTAGATAAAGCTGGTAAAATTTTGCTGTTTAATAGTTCGTGGTAATTCTGAAACGAGTATGTTAATGACCTCTGTACAAAGAAATTGAGAAATTACAGTACTTAAAGTAACAAATACAGCCTATGTTATTAATTTTACTATTGTAAATCACGTTACTGCAGTCAGAAAGTGGGTAGTACGATTGGATCTGTGGGAATGCTGTATGATGCGTTATATGTAGAGATTCAAATTCATTTTATTTGTTTAAAATACATACATACGTGATGTGTTTCTACATGGGTTGTAGTAACAATCATTGTATGTATGACAGAAGGCCCTTGGTTCAGATCTCGTATGCAAAGTCTCGCGCTAGGTAATTCTGTGATTAGACAAAAGAAGAATCTGCGATCTTAAGGAAACACGCACTTACCGGGAATTGGCCCGCGGACCTTCTGCCAGGGGTGACGTCAGGGGGGGGCACGGCCCCCGTCGGAGAGAAAAAAAATTGTACTGTATGTATTTTCTACATAGACCTTTAAAAAACCCTAAATTGTCAAAGCTTAGATTTCTTGATATCACCAATTTCGAAACCTTTTAATCGAAGCTCGACCATTCCCACTTTGCTTTCGTCGGTGAAATCTGACCCCTCGTCGCCCCCCCCCCCCCCCCCCTTTTGCCTTCTGCTGTCCATAAAGACGCCTAACTAACTTGGTATATGAAAAGATGAAGATTTACGATTGAAGTAGTTTTGGAGTCGATTGAAGAACAGGAGGAAGCCAATCGCGATTAAGTTAATCAAATTGGCTATTTAAAATTTTATTTTAAATAAAAGAATGAACTGTAATTTAAGTACAGTAGGCCCCTACTTGGCATTGAGCAAAAGTCAGAACTTGAAATACAATATTAGTACAGTTAGTGTATATGCCTAGTACAGTACTACAAATATTGAAGAGGAAGAAACTGATAACGTATTAGATAAGACACTGTGAACGAGAATGTAATGCTGTAGTAGGAGAGAAGACGAGCGAGGGAAGCAAGTAGACCTGGCGTACCACAAGACTCATTTTGTCACACGACAGCTCACATTATGGTTGAGGAAAGTTATTTTGATCATCCAGTTAGAAGCATGGGGGTCGATCGAAAAGTGACGCTGTCCCCTTAAGAAGAATGTTAGTTTATCACCTTATCAAAGAATAAAAACTGATGAGGGAGGGAGGTTTTTTCTTTTTGTTTTTTGTGCTAACCCCGCCCCATTTTACCGATGTTCGCAAGTACTGTATATCAATGGTTAGGGAAAAATATAAAAAGTCATAAGAATGGAATCAAATTTAGATTTTAAAAATATGTTTTTGTTGTACCAGTAAACATATTTGCAATAAATCCTGAGATTTTCAAGTGAAAAAAGATGAAATAACGACCGTTAAATATGGGCCTATGTTGATTGAAAAAAGAAAAAAAAAGAATCAGAATTTCCCCAAAAGTTATGAGGGCCTAAATCAGGTTTTGCTGCCGTGTTAAAATATTGCGCCTCGTTTCACGGAAAAGTGTCCCTTTAATATGGGTATCCCTTGAGGGGTGTCCCAAAGGAAGGGTTCTACTGTAGATTCCTGTTTTTCTTAATTTA
>NW_022729220.1:0-1194 GCF_011630105.1 Anneissia japonica | reverse complement strand
CGGATTCAAGTGGGGCCGAGCTGACCCTAAATTTTTCAAAATTATTTTTAAAAATGGAAAAAAAATTAAAGGAAAATTATAATTAGAATTTAGGTCTGAGAGTGCCATTTCCGGCAATCTAGAGGTGTCATAATCATAAATTTTCTTGGGGCTGAGGTGCTCTAATTTCCCAAATTGTGCAAGTCTCTCCCTGCCCCCCCCCCCTTAATTTGCTTTCCTGGAGCCTCCACTGATAATGATAAATTAAGTAAATCACCTTTATGTTTGTGAAATCAAAATGCTAACTAATGTTTTGTGTGCTCCCTCCCTCTGTTTGATCGTAAATTAGACGGTATTATTTCCACTCACAATAGTGTAGTCGCAATATTACTTACACAAAAGTGAAATAAAAAAAAGTAGAAAAGCAAAAACCTCTTGATTGATTTTCAAAGTACTGTACATGCAAAAAGACAAAATTAATGACTGTTTTAAGTTTATCTTATTTGTTTTTCATGGTTCGAATTTTGAATACGTTACAAGCTAATCAGTAGATAATAAATCATTATTTTTATGAAGGTACATAAGCGGGCATAATTATGACTAAAAGGATAATTTTAAAAACTTTTTTTATGATGAGTATATCAGTGGCAGATTCAAGGGGCCCAGCCGGCCCACATCCCTAATTTTTTTTCCCCGGAATTTAAAAGTGGAAAAAAAAAATTAAAATTATATTCAAATTCAGTCTGAGAGTGCCATTTCCGACCAACTAGAGGTGCCATAATCATAAATTTTCTTACCTAAGCCCCAACCATGGTGGGGCTGAGGTGGTCTACACTCTCCATCTGTAAAAGTCCCTCTCTGGGCCCAGCTCTATTTCAAATTACTGGATCCACCGCTAGATATTTTGAAAATTTCGTATGGAAATAAATGTTAATCGCATTGCTTATAATCAATTAAAAGGCTGTATGCACCAGAGCTTCTGAAATGGCTTTAGAAAGAATAGAAATTCTTGTTTTAACAAATACTTGCTTGGTCAAGAAATATGATTTACGACATTAGATTCTGTATTTAAAAAGTAAGGGCTTGGCAAGGAACAGCCCATGATGAGCCTAGGATTCAGGCCACTATTTTATTTTTACCTCCGTTCTAATAGTCGGCGCAAAAATCATAACAGACAGAGATTGCGCTGGCCGCCGACTTAAAATGACACCCCTG
>NW_022729219.1:0-589 GCF_011630105.1 Anneissia japonica | reverse complement strand
CTTATCTCGCCTAGTTGAGCACTTAGTACAAATTTTTGACTTTCCGCCATATTTCGAGTACTTTTACGAAAAACTTCAAACTTTCAATGGAATAGGCTTTGTTTCAGGCTATCTCACCGTGCCTAACAAAAAAAATTACATTTTGACTCAACTTTTTAACATTGTCACTTTTTGCACAAAAGTGCTTATCTCGCCGAGCCGTGCCCTGTCTCTTATACACATCTAGATGTGTATAAGAGACAGCACTAACCGCCATATTTCGAGTACTTTTCCGAAAAACTTCAAACTTTCAATGGAATAGTCTTTGTTTCAGGCTATCTCACCGTGCCTAAAAAAAAAAATTACATTTTGAATCAACTTTTTAACATTGTCACTTTTTGCACAAAAGTGCTTATCTCGCCGAGTTGAGCACTTAGTTCAAATTTTAGACTTTCCGCTATATTTCGAGTACTTTTCCGAAAAACTTCAAACTTTCAATGGAATAGTCTTTGTTTCAGGCTATCTCACCGTGCCTAACAAAAAATATTACATTTTGACTCAACTTTTTAACATTGTCACTTTTTGCACAAAAGTGCTTATCTCGCCGAGA
>NW_022729218.1:0-506 GCF_011630105.1 Anneissia japonica | reverse complement strand
TAAGCTAGGCCTAGTTCAGTATTACTGCGATGCAAGGGTAGGCCTAGTTAGATCGTTTAATCAATATATCGTGTTATCGTCTAATACAATTAAATAATGTGTGTAATATTTAAGAATGCACCACGTGGGTCGCTTTCTTTGTTATGCGGTTGTAGTGTAGTATACGTAGCAGAGTGACGACAGCAAGCTAAGCCTAGTCCAGGGCATAGATCGTGTACGTTCTTGATAATCGTAATGAAAACTTCGGGTGATAGACGATTGGGCCCAACTGGTGTGGACGATCGGACCCAAGATATTTTCAAATAAATTGTAGTCCTAATAGCAGGCCACTGCCAGCACCCCCACTTCCGATATCGTTCCAAACTACGTACTGTAAAATGAAAATACTGTAACGTAGCTAGGCCCTATGCCTACGATATTTTTTCAAAGAAAATTACATTACCAATGTAGTCTGAAATCACTATTTTGGGCCATAAAGACTCCCCTGTATTTTTCAACCACCACAC
>NW_022729217.1:0-587 GCF_011630105.1 Anneissia japonica | reverse complement strand
TGAGAATACAGAATTTTTCTTGCCTTGTTTTTAGCCGCTGCCAAAGATTAGCGAGGTTTCGTAACAACACTTAAAAAAATACAAATGCATGTCTTGATTTAATTTGCCAAAGCGCTGTTTATTAGGAGGACCTGCCACAACTGCTCAAGGTTTTATCCTCATCAACAACAATCTAAAACCATGTGTAACAAATTTAGCCATTTAATTCATACATTTTCCTATACATATTTATACAAAATCTAAAACTGTATTAAGTCTCAATTAAATGTGATTACCAACTGTGCTTTAGTGCAGAATACAGATACTGTACACCTACAATAGATTTGCGACTTCTTCAACAGCCATAATACTATACATTGGATTAGAATCGTCCTGTTGGAACATGACTTTCATTTTTCTTTTGCCGCTTACAACTTTTTGATGACCATTATACTCTCCTACTGACTTTCAGTACAAATTCATTCAGACTGCAATGCCATCATGGAAGGCTAGGGCAGTGACTGCTTCGTGATGACCACTATACTCTCTCATTAATTAAATTTAAAATGAGTCTTGGTACAAATCCATTCAGACTGCAACACCATCAT
>NW_022729216.1:0-1237 GCF_011630105.1 Anneissia japonica | reverse complement strand
TATATATATGTATAATTATTATTATAACTATAATATAAACTATAAACTAATTATTATACATATATATATGTATATATATAAATATAATAATAATATATGTATATAATAATAATTATATATATGTATAATTATTATTATAACTATAATATAAACTAATTATTATATGTTTATTGTCGCTATTTCCATGAACCGACAAATACGAAGATCGCGATTGAAAAATTATTACTTTTTGTTGCCAATTTCTGACCTGGAAAATTCGTTGCAGGATTCTTGTATTTATTATTTAAAACATATTAAATAACTTGTAGTTTTAAGGTCACAATGTTTATATCAATCTATTAATTAATTAGTAATAAACTAATTTAAATATTAATTAAGATTATATTAATTAAGATATTCGTAAAGTTCTTGTGAAAGTTATTTACATAATTGCAGTTTATTTATACAGCATTTCGACGGATATTTTTCAATTCGTGTGAACCATCCTGAGCTCTGCTTACCAAAAATACGCGGTAATCGCGTGATAGTATTAGCATTTGCATACATGAAAACACTTTGGCGATGCTTTTGTTTTTTGTTTTTGTTTTGTTTTACATTTACATCCAGCATTAGGCCCATTGAATTGTATAAATGCTTAAATAATTGAAAACATAAATTATGTGGATTAAATTCTCATATAATTTACAATGAAATTTTATAATGTACTGTATTTTATAAGATTATTTTTTTAAACAGAATAAAATAGGTAATAATTTATTGGAAAAAAAGCAGATTTTACATCTATAGACGTAATTTGATTTAATATGCTGAATCATTATTAATGGTATAGGCCTATACCTATTATATATTTCTATAAATTAATCGACAAATATCTCATTAATCACACTATCGCAAATAGGCCTATTGAAGTATTATTAATTCTTTATTAAAGCATTATTCGAGCACCTGAAAACATGAATTATGTGGATAAAATTATCATAGAAAATAAACTTATAATTTATAACATTATTTTTAAAACAGCAGAATAAAATAGATAACATCTTTAAAAAAAATAAATAAATTAAAAAAAAAACAGGTTTTGCATAGATGCAAGTTGATTTAATATATGCTGATTCATCTCATTAATTAAACAATTTTTATTCATTTCGAGCACTGTTATTATTATATTCTTATTATTATTATTACTATTTTATTTTAAAATTTTTGTTTTATTTTTTGTTTTATGTATGGGCCTAGA
>NW_022729215.1:0-924 GCF_011630105.1 Anneissia japonica | reverse complement strand
ACGGAAAGCTCACGCTCTCGGACAGCTTCAAACCGGACACTCGAAGCAGCAGCTTCAAAAGACCAACCGGCGACATGAACATAGCTTCCGGATGCCCTCTCTTCGCTTCTCAGGACATCCTAAAAAATCCCGTTTACGTCAAAGACGACACAATGTTTCTGAAGATGATCGTCGACACGAACGGTCTGTACGTTTGACGTCACAGCAAGTTAGATGACTTAGTACCCACGTCATCGAGTTTCCGTTTCTCCACCTAATATAAGCGACGAGGCAATCGACGACACAGTCGAAAACGATCAACGAGACGATGAACAAGATACTGTTGCTCTTTGCTCTGTGCACCGTAGCCTCTGGCACGCACTGCGAGGTCGGGAGATTTGCATGCCTGTTGACGAGTCGGTCCTGTTACTCTCTGTCCGTCGGCGCAAGAGTGAATACAACGACGCAGGGTGACGCCGAATACTTGCAGAGATCGTCGGCTACGCTCAACAGCTTCACTATGCGGTCCTGCCGCTCCGGTAGATACCTGTCCTCGGAAGTAAACGGAACGATAACGGCCGTTGACGAGTGCGAAGGTGACCTCTGTCACTGGCAGGAGAAACAGACGTTGAAAGGCAGCGCGTTAAAGAATATGGCCACCGGACGTTACCTGTCCATAAGAAAGAACGGCGAACCGTCCTCTTCCTGCTCTTCGAAAGCATCGAAAAAAAGAGCCAACTTCATCTTCCACAGTTGTAAAGTTGTTGTTTAAAATCCAACAGATAAAAAAAAATATGTAGATAGAATGTAGAAAAAAATAACTTGTTGACAAAAAGAATAAATTGCGTTTCTATCTTTTCTTACCCGCGTGTATGTGAGTGTGTGTGTGTGTGTACGTCCAGAGAAGTGATGATGTTTGAACTTAGTGACTTCGTTACCCACGAA
>NW_022729214.1:0-525 GCF_011630105.1 Anneissia japonica | reverse complement strand
ATCGGGAAATATTGATGCGGGATAAAAAAAAAAATATTTACTATAAATAGTTCCTCCCTCATCAATAAAAACAAAAGCGCAATAACGAATTGTCCGGATTAAAAGAAAAAATTTAAAAAAAAAATCCGCAATCCGTCATCGTTTTTTTTTTTAAAGGGTGATAATCTAATATTTTGAATACATTGAACACAATGAAAAAGAAAAGGATTAACTTAGAAAATATTAAAGAAGACAGTTGTACTTCATCACGTGTCCCACTAGACAGTTGTACTTCATCACTGTGTCCCACTATAGCCAATTCGGCAACCATTGGACACAATGAAAAAGAATATGATTATTTTTGAAAATATTAAACAAGATATTATAGTTTATCACTGTGTCCCACTATAACCAATTTAGGGCACATAGGAAAAATTATTAGATCACTATTTTTTTTAAGTGAATAGGGCGGGCCTTTTTATTTATTTATTTATTTTTTTTTTTAATCGGAACAACTGCTTTTTTGTAATAGATGAGGGAGGGACT
>NW_022729213.1:0-869 GCF_011630105.1 Anneissia japonica | reverse complement strand
CAGTATTGCTTGTGAACAGATGATTTTTTGGACTAAATACGATACGATACGATACGATACGATACAATACGATATTCTTTATTGTCATTTGAACAACAGGGTACAAATGAAATTCAAGTGATTGATCAAGGTACAATTTCAGAGAGGAATAAAGAAAAAAGCAAACTAACAAAGAACTCCAAAGAGACATGTTCAAATAACTTAAATATAATGAATCATATTGAATTTATTGAATCTTAATGAATCTTATTGAATCTTATTGGTGGGTGTGGAGTCAGGATCAGGAAAGACATCACCATGACCCTCTGGCTACAGGAATAGGGGACAGCGCTGCCCTGAATCTGCAAAAACAGCCAGAAACTAGAAAATAGTCTGGTAGTCACAGAGACAGAAAACAGCTAACTGTCTGCCGGTGGATCACAGTATGTCTCCATATCTCCTGAAAAGTCCCCACCCACCAATAAGAGACGGCAACATTTCCAGAAATGACTATCTACTGAAATGTTTATTGAAGACATGAATGGAATTATGAACAAAAGGTTGTCTACAACGTTTAGTGTTTTGATTTAAAGTGATTAGTCTGCCAGTTCGGCTTTGCTTATAGTACTTATTTAATGGGTGATCAGGATTCTCGCAGATTTTTTTTAACTGTGCGGAGTATGTCCATTTCATGTAACTCATCCAAATTTTCAGGATTTTCCCCAGTAATTGTGCTGGCCCACTTAACTATTTTAAATAATTTATTTTTTTCAGCTTGTGTAAGTTTTAAGAACCAAACAATGGAACCAAAGAGCAGAACACTTATAATTACACTTTTGAAGAATAGATTTAAAATTTCACAGCTAATATTGAATGTTTTTATTTTTCTT
>NW_022729212.1:0-746 GCF_011630105.1 Anneissia japonica | reverse complement strand
TTGTTAGTTCTATTCATGAAACAATACACAGATTTATGCAAATCAGCTGATGTTAACTCGATTGATCAGTGCAAAACCAAACTTGCAGGCATCATTTAGGAAAATCAGTTGACCAGAGATCAAATTTTTAACGCCGATGAGACAGGTCTTTGGTGGCGGCTAATGCCTAATCGTTCGTTGGTTTTACGAAACGGCCAAAGTAATTATCTGTCTCTTATACACATCTAGATGTGTATAAGAGACAGCGGGCTGTTCCAATGCCTCAGGGACGTGTAAATTGCCTCTCTTATTCATCCACAAATCGAAGCGACTAAGATGCATACTGGGATGCATCGCATGTAAGGGTAAGTGTTTGGTCACATCGTAATATGCAAGGACTGGTGGGCTTGTTTTCATACTTTTAAGCTTCTAAAAAGATTCCTGCTGACGTGGTTGCCAACACCATTGTGTGTCTTTGTGTAACAACTGCCTTAAGGGTGCTGCTACTTCACTAAAGTTCTCTATGAATTTCGAAAGATAGGTGTATAAGAGACAGGCTTGGGTATCCTTTTGAGCTGGCATCTCGCATATAGCCTGTATCTTCTCAGGATCAGGTTTTATACCATTATCGGTTAGAAGGTGTCCAACATAAGAAACTCTGTCGAAACTTGCATTTGTTCTTATTCAAGCGGAGTCCAACCTTTTTGAAATCTCTGTAGCACCTCCTTTAAATTCTAGTCATGCTCGTCTAGATCTTTACCAGTGAC
>NW_022729211.1:0-858 GCF_011630105.1 Anneissia japonica | reverse complement strand
TACTGTTGAACCTCTCATTTTTTGTCTTTAATTCGCTCTGGTTTCATTACCATCGAGCACTCTGCATGTATCATGCATAGGAACGTAGATGCCTGCAAGGCTCTGGTTTAACAAACTAAATTAGCATATTTTGCCATTTTCATCATTTAAATATTGTTAAATCCGCACCGCGCACACTTCCTCGTGGGTCAAAGGGTTGAAATAAGCCACCTAGTTCAGACTGGCACGTGGATAAACCCGGTGATTTGAGCCGGGTTTATCCACCTAGTCTGAACTAGGCCTATGGCATGCCACCGGCTACATTAAGACTTGAAGATAAGCCTTGCTCAAGGTTATGACCGGCTTAACTTTGCCGGGCGTTCAGACTAGCGGGATTATCCAGACGTGAGCATTGATTAATACACCGAAACCAGGAAACGACTTTCGAAACATTGCGCTCAAAACGTACACTCACTCACATACAGAACACGTAATTAAATGCTGATTGGTCTTTCTTTTACTGGAAGTCAATCCAAGACCCCCTGCAGCGATTAAAGCCCGGCTTAGTTAAATAAACATGGTGGCATGCCAGGCCTAGTTACTATAGGAACACAGCCCGGCTTGAGATAAACCACCTAGTTCAGACTGGCACGTGGATAAACCCGGTGTGTTGAGACTGAACGTAGTCTTTGTCATTCTCCCCTTCCACTGTCGACGACAGGAACTTGTTTGCACTCCCAGAAATCTATCTGAACATGACCAAATCTAAAATATTGTTAGAAAGGGAAATAAATTAATTTCATATAATAATATAATAATTAATAGCTTTGATGACTTCAATAGAGTCTATTATGGTAATACAGTACTTAATGGAAGAGA
>NW_022729210.1:0-3906 GCF_011630105.1 Anneissia japonica | reverse complement strand
AAATAATAAATAAATTAAATTAAATTAATAAATTTAAAACAAAAAGCAAAAAAGAAATAAAGGCACAACATCGCCACCACCCTAGCACGATTCTGGACCCGTACCTAGGTGGCTTAAGCAAAGGAACGGGATACACATTTGCCCTGCCACAGGCAAACAGGTTCTTAGGGATGGCGGCCAAGACAGGGGCCCCCAACTTGTCCCAAGAGAAAATGCAAGCCAATTTATGTTGTGAAAAGATATGTTTTAATAATGTTGCTGAAGGCTTGATATATTCAAGAAGACTGTTCCACAGGTAAGATGATGCAAATGTAAAACATGTGGTGTTTGTCTTAGGCACAACTACCCTACACTATGAGGATGATCTTGATCTATGTGTAGAACATTGAATGGTAATTAATTGTCTGATGTAACTAGGAACACCTCAGTGTGAATTGCTTTGTAGGTTATAGGTTGAACTTTATAAATGAGCCATTTCTTGATGGACAGCCAGTGTAGGTCATTTAGGTTAGGTGTGATATGTGCGTATGGTCTTGCTCATTGTTATTAGACGAGCTGCGATGTTTACGATCTTTTGAATTTTGGACAGTTCTGTGTTTGGGAGACGATAATACTGCTGCAGGAGTCAAGGCGAGACATGACAAACGCATGGACCAATCTAAGAGTTGTGTCATTGGCCAGGAATTTTCTGTTGGAGTGATACCACCTTGGTAGAGAAGACTTTAGTAAGGCAGATGAACTCCCAGATGAGACTCAAAAGAGCTTCTGCTGAAAACTCCTTGTGTTTGTAGTCGTGTCACATCAAAAAAGCTCTCGTTGGAGATTTTTTTGAGATGCTAATAGTAATATGAAACAGACGTGCACAAATATGGACTCACCTGAACTCATGAAGAATGGAATCCTGAAGTGTCCGGATAATACATTGGTTCTTAAACTCTGCAACGTGTCACCACCAAAAGGTAGATTTCCAGAAACAAGTACGTAGAGAACCACTCCTAAGCTCTAAAAGAGTAAATCAAATTTAAGTCAGAAGTATAGCTTTCGTGTATTTTTATTCTTCATAAAAATGTGTATTTCTATTAATCATCATGATCATGATGACTATGTTATTGACCAGATTTTAAGCCGCTGGTCCTGTGTGCATTATGGCCCATGTGCGGGTCAAAGAACTCAGTACACTCTTCGGAAAAGAGTAGGGGATTGTCTCTCAGTGTACTGCCCAATCACCACCAGAAGTACCCCACTGGAAATAAGTCTTCTTCAGACTTTTGTGGGTTATCCTTGGTGTTTACACCAAATAAATCCATCCATACTTACC
Organism: Anneissia japonica; assembly: GCF_011630105.1. NCBI lineage: Eukaryota > Metazoa > Echinodermata > Crinoidea > Comatulida > Comatulidae > Anneissia > Anneissia japonica. Next base: position 2,588 of record NW_022729210.1, on the reverse strand, counting down.
CATACATCAGCTTTTGGCCCTGAATATTCCTTGCCTTCAAATAGTTCAGGGGCTGCGTAAGGAGGACTACCGCACCATGTCTTAAGTAACTGTCCGGATTGGAAGAAGTTACTAAATCCAAAATCTAAAAATAATCAGTAAATTATAATAGTATTATAAGAAGGGCAAAAAACATGTATAGACATGAAAATATTTACTTGTTATAACATGGCACTGTGAAGAATATTTCAATTCAATATTCTGTTTGCTTTATTATTTGTGTTTTTATGTGCTTCTCCATTTAGAGGTACCTGAATAAATTGAATTGAATAAATACATACAGTTCAGTGTTCTCCCTAACCAAGGGGCCTCCAAGGTCGGGGATCAGAGAACCGATATTTTATGGGTTCCATATTACTTTCTATACAAGAGATATCATAAATTATCTATTGAACAACTGTGTAGATTGAACATTTGACGACGACCATAATGTCTCCGAATTCCTAACCGTAACGTAGGCTACGGCCCTGGTGCTAAGCTGGTTTTATATGGATAAACTTACCAGTAAAAATTTTTTAATTGGGATAACACTGCAGTAGAACCTCGTGTTTGCATACCTCAGTTATACAAACCCCCAGTTTTACGTATGCCTTGTATGGATGATGTCATCAAAAACCCCAAAATACTCAAACGGCCCTTTTTAGAGCCACCATGTAGAAAAAGAGATTTTTTAGTTTCTGTGTGTTTAATATTTCAATACTATAACAATAAAACAAACCATATGCAAAGAGATGAGTACCGTCATTGCTCATAATAATTTCTTTCCTACTTACAGTAGCTTCGTAGCTTTCTAAGCTGAGTAGGTACAGTCTTGCATGTGAATGCTAATTATTTGGCATGGCTTGCCCATTGCAGTGCACATGGTTTTAGATTGTCTCAACAGGCCCAGACAACACCACAGCTCTGTTGTTTAGAAAAGCCATTAAGGGGAATTCACAAGTTAAACCTTTGTCAAATAGGTAATCTTACAATATTTTCATGTTCTTTAGTTAAATTTAACCCAATCTTAGTTTTACAAATCCCTGATTTACGTACGCCCTCTGGTCCCGTACGCCCTCCGGTCCTGTACCGTACGTAAAATTGAAGTTCTACTGTCATTATTTCCTGAACTGCCAGAATCAGAACCGGAACCAGAATCACCATGCACTTTTGTTTTTCTATTTAATGCGACACTCTTTATTTGGCGCCATACACCCTCTGGAAATGGAACAATGGAACAGTATAACGGTATACATTATTATTCCAGAAGCATTAAACCAAAGACTGTTAATGTTACCTGCAATTTTCACTTGTTTATTTGCATCTAAGAGAAGATTTTCTGCTTTCAGATCACGGTGCACAATGTGTCTAGAATGGCAGTAGTCAATTGCTGCAACTATCTGACGAAACTTTGGTCTTGCTTCACGTTCTGTCATCTTTCCATGTGACATCAAATGATCTGATACGAGTAAAAACACACAAATGTTGATATAATTTTTTTTTTATTCAGTTTCCAAGATACATAATAACAACACAGATAAAATTACAAAAAACTTCAAACATTAAAACATAGAAACACATGGAATTCAAAAATAAATATTATTTCCAATGGGGTCCAATATCTCGTTACCTAGTGCTGTTTGGTTTTCATTGGTGGTGGTAATGTTGGTTGTTATTGGTGTTGGTGGAAGCGGTGGTGTTGGTGGAAGCGGTGGTGATGGTGCTTGTTACTGGTGGTGTTGTGGTAATGATGTACCATTATAAAAGAGTGATGATAGTTGTACCAACAAACAAGGAGTGTGAAACAAATTTGTACACACAAACTATAAACTGCCTAACCACTACTATACTGCTTGGCTTATGTGTGAAATAAATTCAATAATATATGTACTGTACTGTAATACTAGGCACCAATTGCAAATCTTTTCAAATTTGATCTCTTGTAACGATAACAGCATTTACAAGGAAAGACAACAATGTTTGACGCCAAAAAAATGAACATTATACGAAACACTTAGCAGAATGTGGTAACTACTGATCTGACATTTTTATTAATTTAAAAAAGGAAATATATTTCAAATCAAAATCACTCTTTTAGTACTGTAGGTGTAGCAAATAAGTTACATTGGAATTCATTTATTTGTTTGATTTAATTAAATTAACCATATACCAAGTACCAAACTTCCTTATTATCATTTTCCACATAATGAATGGATTATAAACAAAGACCAATTTTAGTGCTGCCCAGTCAGTAGAATCTAATATTTCGTAAGAGGTTTATTTTATCACAATTTATGTGCCATGAAATACTAGGGGTGAAACATATTGTAAGCCTGTGATTTGAACTCCTGACATAGTTCAACAACATAATGGAAACTGCAAAATCCTTTTGAAACCTACCAAGGTTTTTCCCACCTTCAAATTCATATTGCATTGAACACTATCAGAAAAAACATATTACCACCATCAAAGATATAAGCCTCTACATTATAAACATTCATCTACCTAGATTTTATTACAAAACATGTATTTGAAATTCTATACAGTATGTACCAAACAATACTGGGATG
>NW_022729209.1:0-595 GCF_011630105.1 Anneissia japonica | reverse complement strand
GTGTCGAAATACCGTCTGCCGCCCTCAATTTTCAATGTGTTTACATCTTTCAAGAAAGAAAGATAAGAAGGCTCCAAAAAAGCCATCTTTTTGACTATGATGACGTCACCAAAATAAAAAATAAATGGACACGTCCGAAAGAGAATTGATTTAGCTATAACATACTCACAGGTGGGAGACAATCAATCAAGATATGTGTATAAGAGACAGCCTTTCATCCTATGGAGCTATAATATTTTTTCTTAATTCAAATGGCAATATGATGACGTCAAAATGTCCGATCAGCCATTATGATCTATAAAATCGTATCTACAACTCATGTGCTTTCAGAATATGTAATAAAAATTGGGGGTCACCTATCATCCTATGGAGCTATAACTGATTAAAAACATGCATAGTTTTATGCATATATAAAAGTTGACGCACGCGTACGCACACGTAAATTCGCGCGAACTGAAAATTAAGGTACCTGACATTCAATCTTGACCTGGAGATTATGCTCACCTAATATGATTCAGAAATGACGAATAGTTAACATGATATGGGCTCATCAACGTTTTGAAGAAAGAGAAATGAGGGGGTCAGAAAAAACAAT
>NW_022729208.1:0-660 GCF_011630105.1 Anneissia japonica | reverse complement strand
CGATGTCCCTGACAAGAGCAAAATGGGCGTGGTTGGGCGTCGCTTAAAATCTTTTTAACGAAGCCCCAAACATTTAGAGTTTCAAATGCTTTTTTTTAAATTCGATTTTAGAGTTAACTAATATGTAGAAAATACATATAATTCTTTTTGTTTTCTCCCGGCCCGACGAAATGTGGTTTTTATACCCACCAATGCCCCCTTACGCCAGCCATGTTTAAACTGTACGGCACTCTTATATTTTTGTTTTTTATTTCTTTTCTCTTATTTTCCAAGTAATATAATATAACTAGTAAACAAATAATTATATGAAACGAACAATAAAAAAGCAAAAGCTTATAAAGATGAAAAACCCCTAGTCACATGTACAAATAAACATATAATAAGTGTAAATGCGTTAAGTAATAAGTTAAACTGATCAATATTATTTAAAGAAGACGTCTAGCATAACAAAAACTATATATTTCGGTGATAATGTAAGTATAAAATTGAAAGACATTTTGGTAAATATAAATGAATGAATGAATCATAGTTTGTTAACAAAATGTCTTAGAAATACGAAAAAGAATAAAATAACATTCTGTCTTTAATTTCCATAAGATCTAGTAAAAAAAGATATTTCAAATATATTTGATTGTAAACCAATATATCATCGTAGACCTA
>NW_022729207.1:0-1218 GCF_011630105.1 Anneissia japonica | reverse complement strand
TACCTCTTGTAAATCATCATTATCATTATCCTCAACATCACCTTCATCAAAGCCAATGAACTGTTAAAGTTGACCATCAACCCACAACTGGAGAGGAGTTTTTCCTCCCTCTGTTCTTATCTTGTGGTTTGTCCAACCATCAACCCAGTCTTCAAGAGATTTGTTGAATCTTGCTTTGTAGACATACTGAAGCGCAAACAAGTGGACCTCATTAAATCTATCCAAATCTCCATTGTCTTCCAAATAATGAAACAACTGACAGAAATAATGGAGAGATCCCTGGAAAACGGTTCGAAAACTGTACGAATGTACATTATTATGCATTCATATATGTAGATAATCAAACAAAATTTTATATATTTTGTATTACAATAATGCTACCGTTTAGTCGATATAATTATTGAAGAATAATGTTGATAATTTTAATATACTGCCAGTGTATTTTACTGCATTTATCTTAATATCATTGGAGCTTACAATATTATTGATGCTTTATGTTTCGTTGAATAAACACATTTTTAATTAATTTTAATGATGTAAATAGTAATAATTTTATTTTATTAACTTTCAATTTATTTGCTATTGTCTTTCCATATTGTAGATATTGTAGAAATCTTCAAATACTCTATATACAGTATGAATAATATGATAATACAGTAATAATCATCTTTCTCTACAACCAAGCACTTTAAGTTAACCGTAAACGCCCTTCATTGAAAAAATAACAATAGAATACACATTTCCGTGGTGACGTTATTTACTGTCTTGCGTTCGAGGACAAAGCATGCATATTTTGACGGACGTGTATGCAAAGAGAATTCACCAACTGATTACAGATTTAACAAACAATACTACTGTTATAATAACACACACCAGAAGTTGATCACAATTCAATTGGTTACCACTACTTAATTAATTATATACTTTATTCCAAAATACAACTACATTTGCTTCTTGATAAGTTACAAATTTAAGTAAATTATTAAGTAATAATAATATACTTTAACTAAAAATTATGCTATTAAAAACTACTCCGTAAAAAACTAAATACAATGGTCTAAACGGTACAGTATTATTAGAAATAAAAAGAAACAACACATTTTCATTAGTAATCGTTATTTTATTATAAGGTTCCCGTGTACCACCAGTAGAAGTAAAAACAAACAACACATTTTCATAAGTAATCGTTATTTTTATTATTAGGTTCCCGTGTACCAC
>NW_022729206.1:0-518 GCF_011630105.1 Anneissia japonica | reverse complement strand
TTTATGAGCACTGTTCTTTGGTTCACTAAAGTTTTGTTACACTGGATGGACAATTAAAGGTATCAGTCATTCTAGATTCTATGAAACAGATCCGAAATGAATTCAGAAAATATGTCAAATATGTTTAACCTGATAGTGAAACAATACAAGAAGCTATATACTATAATATTGAAAACAATATGTGAAATCTCTTTAAATACCGAACAAGAAGGTGTGTGCAGACCTTTAAATAACTTTAGAATAAAGTACTCATATCAAAGGCGACAATTTAGTTTCATAATTGATTTTCAAATATTTTATATAGAACCTTGGCACCACGAGTGGTATAGAAAAATACCCTTTAAAAATTACGGTAATGGCTTCATGTAATACAAGGCTGTTGAGAAAAATATAAATAAAATTAACAATTTAACACTAAATCCTTCTTACAATAACTAAGTTATCAAGCAAACTGATCGATCAACTAAGGTGCGTGCAGACCTTTAAATAACTTTAGAATAAAGTCCTCATATCAAAGG
>NW_022729205.1:0-1013 GCF_011630105.1 Anneissia japonica | reverse complement strand
TTTTGAGGCAAATCTATTACCATCTCTACGAGTTTTATTTTATTTTATATATATATATACATATATGTATATATATACATATATACACGCGCACATGCATATAGATGCCTACACGTACATAAACACATACATGATTACAGTTCATCAATGATCGGATTGGTACTCTTATTTCTTTATGGCTCATTATTACAATCCTAGATGTGCAGAATGCTATGAAAAGCTAATTATACCATATTGAAATTGGAATATATCAATAGTAATATTTCATGAATTAACAAACAATAATCATTCATCAATCAGTTCATCGAACCACAGTCGACTTCTGAATACAATAAAACCATAAAAGGTGTACATTGTTTTTTGTTTATTGAGTGCGTATATCAATCCATCTTTGCTTATGTTTATCATCTGAATGTATTCTAGCTTCAATATCATATTGACTTTTCACACTTGAATTGAATTTGCAAAATAAGACCCATGGATCTGTTGTTACTGGGTATAACCAGTTTGTATAAATTGTATAAGCTGCTTTTGCAATTAATTCATTTGTGATGTTTTGTTTTGCTATACCTAATACAACATTTTTGAAAGTAATATTAATCTTAATTTTGAATATAGATGCAACATTATTCCAATAGTTTTCTAGACTTTTGCACGTCATTAACATGTGTTTTTCATCAGCAATCGTTGCACAATGTACACACAATGGTGAATCACCTAATTTCCATTGATATAACCTTTTCTTAGTTGGTAAAATTCTATGTAATAATTTGAAGTTAAATTCAGCTATTTTTGGAGTCTTTATTTCTTTAACTTGTCTTGTCCATACTTTCTCCCAATCAATATTATTTTTTGTAAATATCTCATTCCATTTAGCTTCACATTTTGGTTTTATTGATTTTTTTTTAACTAAGTATTGTCTACACTCTTTAGTGCTAATTTTTTCCATTATGTATTTGTTTGATTCCTCTATATAAATACTGGGTTCAGCATGTGTCTCATTACCATTTACA
>NW_022729204.1:0-875 GCF_011630105.1 Anneissia japonica | reverse complement strand
GTCGGCATAATGTGGGAACGACAATTAATCTCCGTTCTCATTACAAACTGTTTATTACTATTGTTATGGCCAATTAATCAATACGGACGACGTTTACTCAGACTGACAACTTCCTTTTATTCCAGTAACGCTTGTACATATTTCATCACGTGTAATCATGGAGTTATTAGTTAACCATATTCCGTACATGAACTAATCCGTCACTCAGTGGGTTAGTCAGTCAGGTAAAGACGGTTTCGGCCCAGCTATATTCAATCGGCCATATTTTCCTTGTTTTCCAACTGAAGTCCAACATAGAGGGCTAACTACTAATATTAACGAACACAACATCCCGGGGCCTAGTTGCTCCTGTAAAAAGCAACGACCTTACTATTTTGTGTTCAACAACATATCATAACTGTCCATCTAATAGCGTCATAACCGTCATTTACCTTCAAACTTTCTTAAAACAAATTAATTAAATACCAACAAGAACACTAAAACGAATATTAAAACCAGTTATAATGTATCTAAAGTCATTTCAGTCTCTATAATTAAGACAAATGGAGAATCACAAGTTTAACTATCGATTAAAGTCCACTGATTCAAAAGAAACAAACGTTCTAAATCAATGATTTCAACTTGGGGTTAATCCAGCTACACATGCTTCATGGTTTCTATAAAATTATTTGAAATCAATAATGGTGTAACTTTTGATTTATTATGATATGTGTTAATCTGTTAGATTATAACTTTAGCAATGAATGTAAAGTTCAAATAAATGAGAATATTCCAACGTTCTCCGTAAATCATATTATTGCTGTATATTTCGGGCAGCGCTTGGCTTGCACACTATCAACGGCATTATTATGGCCTGTCAATTTCAGACAATAATT
>NW_022729203.1:0-889 GCF_011630105.1 Anneissia japonica | reverse complement strand
ATTATTATTATTATTATTATTATTATTATTATTATTATCATTATTATTATTATTATTATTATTATATTTATTATTATTATTATTATACTTATTATCATTATTATTATCATTATCATTATTATTATTATTATTATTATTATCATTATCATTATTATCATTATTATTATTATTATCATTATCATTATTATTATTATTATTATTATTATTACGTAGTCTAACAAAAGTTCGCCCTTGACAAACGGAAGTAGAAAGGTGATAATATTTAGAAAGGTGATAAAATTAATTAATAAGTTGCTCAAAATGTGTTAAAACGTGTCAATATAAAATTGAGTCAATTTTTCTTATTTTGAGACTTGTATTTATCGTGATAGGCCTATAATAGAAAATAAATAAGTGTCCCATCAATATTGGATATTTGACCATTTGCCACACTTAGAATGTGTTCCTGTCCCCTTGATAGGGGTGTCGCCTGAATTAGGTGGTTCCAAAGGAGGGGTTCTACTGTACTTCACTCACTATGCCTCATAACGAGAGTTAGTTTATGTAGTTTATTCCTTCCCATTTATTTTCATACTTTTATGCACTACACTAGGTTAATAGGTCTTTACTATATTAATTTAAATATGCCATTAATAGATAAGATGGACCTAGTATTTCATAAAACAAAATTAAACAACGCATTAAATATAAATAATAAATAGACCCATGATGTTAACAAATATATAACACCAATTAAAACGTAGACATTGTGTCACTACCAGGGGCGGATCCAGAGATGTCCAAAAGGGGGGCCCGAAGGGGGGGCCGAAATTTGGGCCGATCGAGACAACAATGTCCTACGGGGTCGGGGGGCATGCCCCGCGAAATTTGTGTGTTCTAGACGCCCGAA
>NW_022729202.1:0-808 GCF_011630105.1 Anneissia japonica | reverse complement strand
TAGGCCCTACATATTATAAACCAATTACAAACCACTGCCTAAACTCACGTATTATCGAAAATACACCAAATGAGTTACCGATCTCAAACAAATTATATAGATCACAAAATTAATAATTGAATATACATTGTGACTGATCACATAACGAGTATTAATTACTGAGTATGAAAATCATACCGATTACTGGTTTTATGACAATCGATTCCATGTCAAGAATCTATTACTTTACAAACAAGTAATTTTACACCACTTATCGTTTTCACACGTTACCTATTTCACATAAAATATTAATTAAAATTAATTTATATGTATTCTTAAATACATATAGGATGTATTGCATAATATGTATGTTGCTTAAGGATTATCCTTTTATGTCGGTTACATACCGATCACAGCTAGCTCAATTAATGGTTACAAACCATATAAATCACCATAATAAGCATTAATTATTTACAAAGTAATGACAATTTTCAACACTTATTTTAAAAGTTTGTAATTGATTTAATTCTCGATAGAGACATGCAATTCAACGAATTGAGGACCTACGATCCTGATACTTTAATGATTACAATCATATACATATAATGCCCTTCATAGACTAAATTTATAAGTATGAGGATGGATATTTTTTAATCCCGAAAACAAATCCAAGAGTCAAACTACACAAAATTTACTGAAGGCTACAGCTCACTATTTGTGTTCTAAATAGTTTATTTTTCGCTTAATAATTATATTGTCTGTTCTTCGTTTTCAAGGTATTTGAATGATAACAAAATAACAGGTCTGAAAAGGGGTATCTTCAGTGGTT
>NW_022729201.1:0-682 GCF_011630105.1 Anneissia japonica | reverse complement strand
ATATCGCCGTTGATGTTGAAATATATACATTGAATAATGAATTACACAAAATTAGACAATTAGGCCTTTATCAATCCGCGATATATCGGAAATTAAAATTTCAAAAGCCTGTCTATAAAAGGATTAACGGAAAGGTGGTAAAAATACGCATAACGTAAGTGTGCCCATGCGCTATTTGCTATTTGGTGTGTCTAGGATGTATCCACCCGTCAGTGTCGAAAGAGCGTAGCTAGCGAGAAAATATCATTTTAAATTTTAATATAAAAATGAAAATACTATTCGTCAGAAGGTGAGCAGAATTCATGCAGTCGTTGTCGCTTGAAAGCTTTGAGTTATATCAACCTTGACTCTTCCGTTGATCCATTTGTTTCGTCTCTTCAGGTGTACTCGGAGGCATCATGGGTTAATTATTCATTTGTTTACTTTTCAAAATGTGCGAAATATTTCAAGCTCCGTTAATAATGCAACGCAAGAGCTTTGCTTCCATAACGGAGCGACAGAAATATTGTACCTGAAGATGAAACAATAAAAAAATAAAAAAAGGCCGCGTGTATGTTAGAGAACGCCTATTCGTTTAAAGCCTAATCTCCATGAAAACACTACAAGCTGTCCCGGAGATTATGTCGTTCGTAGTTTGTTCTACAGGCTCAATAAACGTATTATGTTCGGAGTCATTTGTCAG
>NW_022729200.1:0-919 GCF_011630105.1 Anneissia japonica | reverse complement strand
CTCATTGTCAACCCAAGGTGGCATTTTTCGCCTGAATGTCTTAATGGGGACTAGGTCACGGAGTCAATCATAAAATAATGTAACACTTTCATCAATATCATTGCCATTATTAATAATATCAAAAGGAATACTTTCGAACTGACTTTTCGAGGTTGTTGTCGTTAATAGCCTTAAAATTGTAAAATTTATTAGATTTTTTATGAAATTTATTTATATGGTATTATAAGCATTCCTAGTCTGATGGGTGGATTAAGATCATTTTCATATTCTGATGTCTTAGTTAACCCAACATAGTATTTGGAACTTTAAAATTCTTAATAATTTGTGCCCCCCCCCCCCCCCACCACATTGAGAGAGCTTATTCATTAGAGTGAGCGATGTATGGGCAGGCTTATTCACTTTTTGGTATTTTTGGCAGTGAAAATTAAAAATATGAACACATTTACTAAGTTTCATTTGTTTTTATCTAGTTTGTTTTGTTAACATACTATAAAGTTAAATGTTGTTACTCCAACCAATTAACATCAAGGTTGGTAGGTGTCTGACAGTATTTGCTGCTATTAAATTGTGTTTACTGTATTGACTGGTTACCAACAATACTGTATATCTGTAAAATGAAAATATGCATTCTGTGATTGTCAAAAGGAAGTTTCTGTTCTCTTGTTTTTTTTATGATTTTTGCTTATCGTTTAGTATGTAAAGTACAGTTATCCTGTATAAACTTGTTATGGGAATAGAGAAATTGTACCACCATTTTTTTATAGACCCTTTGAAGGACAGCCCAGATCAATAATCAGCTTCATAAAAGAAGTTAAGAACAGCCACAAATGACTAATTAATGGTAGATCCTATGCATTAATTAACTGAAATTTGTAAAGCGCCAGTATCCACAGCAGGTTCAGTGGCACGTTAGCATTAC
>NW_022729199.1:223-620 GCF_011630105.1 Anneissia japonica | reverse complement strand
ATTCTCAGCTCTTCTCTTAATTTGAAAATAAGTGTCATTCTGTTTCATTTGATCAGTGATGAAGATAAACGCGCTTTTCCTTACTCAAGTTTGTGCTTTTCCCAGAAAGCGTTTTTAGTAGGCCTAGGTAATTATGCAAAACCCTATGGGGTGCCATACGCAGCAAAAGTCCATGTTAAAATCAAAATGTAATTGCAAAATTCAATGTATAATTTATCAAAACGTAGGCGTAAATTTCTCAAAATTTAGATCTAGTTTCCCAAAATGAAATTCTAATTTTTCAAAACGTAGTTCAAATTTTTCAAAATGTAGTTCTAATTTCTTTAAAATGTAATTCAAATTCAAAACGTAGGTCTGACTTGATCAAACGCCCTCTCCAAATTCTATTCCAAAACGT
>NW_022729199.1:0-213 GCF_011630105.1 Anneissia japonica | reverse complement strand
AAAACCAGCCTGGTTATGAAATGCATTTGACAACAACACTAGAAACGGACTTTTGCTGCGTATGGCACTAGACTTGCGAAATGTAAATCAAAACTAATCAGCCAAACATGACGTGGGCCTGTTCCATTAATGATGGGGGAATCATTGTCCGCTGCAGTCCAATGCCGTGAACAACGCTTCCCAGTGCGTCTGCTAATTTTTAATGGTCAGGGT
>NW_022729198.1:0-844 GCF_011630105.1 Anneissia japonica | reverse complement strand
TACTTTTGGTTACATTTTGTTACATTTGGTAAGATTTTTGTACGTGTGAATCGGGTATAAGACGCAAACATATTTGACAAAAAACTGTTTAGTAAGTAAAAGAAAGATTGTGCTTACTTTTTAGTTTCAGGGTGATGTACACCTTACAAGAAAGCCTAATTATTTGACATTTTAGTAAGTGTTCTCTTCTTATTGTTTATAACCATGTTATTATTAACTTTGATTTAATGGGTTTCAATGTAAATAGCCTTCATTAGTTTGTCCCTGTATGTCTGCCAGACTCTGGGAACCAACAGATAATTACCCCTAAGTGGAGGTCAGCTGTCAACTGTATACACACACCTGTGTGATTGAGTATCTCCCAATAACTAATGGGATGATTGGGAAGCACCACCCCTTATGCATATCAATTAAGTAACCAGTCACCATTTACCTATGTACTGTATATATTGAAATGTTATTGTGAATAAATTTTAGTTGTTGTTCTCCTGTAATACTGCTTTATTGTATCTATTACTTGTTATCCGTCGTTGCGTGTCTTGCTTCCAAGCATGGCTACTCATAATCTAACAGCAAGTCGATATCCATTAATTAAAGCTGCTGAAAGTAAGGAAAGAATCATGATCCAACAGCAGGGAATATCGTTGTATACAGTATATTATTCAACACACATTCACCCACCCACCTCTTTCTACCAAATATATAACAAGCGTATTTAGAAGGGGGTGTGGTGGTTTATTCTCGTCACTGATAAAAAAAAATAATAATACCTAATTTGCACACCGGCCCAACTCTACATACACACGTCAAATTTGAAATTCCCTTCACTCCTGAAGATTGCCTA
>NW_022729197.1:0-698 GCF_011630105.1 Anneissia japonica | reverse complement strand
GTCGTACTTAATATCACGACGCCAATGTGTTAAAATTAAATCGTCTATTTCTGATCCTGTTTTCTCAGAATGTGGCGTCCCACAGGGATCAACTCTGGGTCCTGTCCTCTTCACCATTTACATCTGTCCCCTCAGCAATATCATTAGCAAGCATTTATGCCGTTACCATGTTTACACTGATGATATGAAGTTGTACCTCGGCTTTAAACCTGATGCGAAGGACGATGCAGTTGATCCTGTTGAAAGATGTCTTGATGAAGTACAAACCTGGCTATCTGAAAATATGCTTTGTTTTAATCCCAGAAAGACTGAAATTCTCGTCATACACTCTAGACATCGTTCCAACTCACCCAATCTGCAGTGTCTCCGCGTTGGTAATACAACGGTCACTCCATCACAGGAAGTCCGTAATGTTGGTGTGACTTTTGACAACACGATGTCTCTAAAGCAACATGTTACCAACATTTGTAAATCTGTCAATTATCACATCTGTAATATTAGGCAAATCAGACGCTTCCTGAACGAAGACGCAACTAAAAAAAACTTGTTCATGCTCTTATAACTTCAAGACCTGACTATTGCAATGGTATCCTATTTGGGCTTCCAAAATTACAACTACATCTTAACTCGGCTGCACGTCTAATTAAGCTCACCCCAAAGTCACAGAACATCACGCCAATACTCAAAGACCTACATTG
>NW_022729196.1:0-958 GCF_011630105.1 Anneissia japonica | reverse complement strand
AAAGAAAAATTGAGGAGTGATTAATAAAAAAAAATGTATGTGTAAAATGAGTAATGAGTTAATAAAAAACTATTTTACTCACCAATTCATTGTCTTGCTTGTCTAGCGTTGACTCAGTATTCAGGCATAATTTGAAAAATGAAAATAAATTATTTTTTATTTAAAAACATCACAATTTTAATCTTTAAATTAAGGTCATATCCTGGAGTTTAATAACACATTCTATAAGAACAATGAGGCTGAAATTGCTTTAAAATTAACAAAATTAGAACAGATTCAGGCTGACGTAAAATATCAAATGAGATTTTTATAATAAAGAAATATATGGTAAACCAATAAAAAATAACCCCAGTGATTTTCTTTTGGCCTTACATGTACCTTATGTGCACTAAAGGTGTGACTATGTAATAGAAAACACTCAATAATACAGTACAGTAATATACTGCTGTACAATATTGTTTATCTTTAAAAACTCCTATTTGCGATAGGTATAGCCTCGGCAATGTGTTAATTAGGCCTGTCCTATTTATTGTATTGTGTAATATGATACATGAATTTGGAATAAAATTATATTAAATATACAGTAGTATTTAACATTTTTATTTATACCGAGGTATGAAACTTAAATAAAATGTAATGCATTAATTGCAGTTTAATTGTTTATTTTATCAAATATTGGGGTTAAAATAAGGTTAATGCAAATTGGTAACGTAAATCGTTGGTAGTAATAATTAATTATCTTAAATTAGGCAGGTATTAATCGTTTTCAAAAGAGTTATATTCAATCATATGTATAATATTTTGTAATGCAAGCATTCTTGATAACCTCTTCAACTTAAGGTTGTTTTTTCCTCTTATTCTACCTCAATTTAGTACATATACCCCCCCCCCGGCCCAGAATAAAGGATGACTGAAAAAAATTATAGTTGTGTAGTACATCAACCCCCACCCCACCCCA
>NW_022729195.1:0-4077 GCF_011630105.1 Anneissia japonica | reverse complement strand
CCCCCCTCCCCCACCCCCACCCCCTTGCCAACAACTTAAGCTGACATGACAAGAAAGTAAAAGCACACGAATAAATTGAATTAAAACTGGAATAGCACCAATTATAATAATTAATGGTAAAAAATGTTTTGAAAATGTATATTTTTCTCCATCCACACCCCTCAACCAGGGTGATTTACAGATTCACCATGCATCCACATTGGTATATACAGTGGCCTCATCTTCCTCGTCGCTTTCATCTGTGTCCGTAAGATCATCCACAGCACAAACTGGGTTGTAAAAGTCCTTAATATCCGTATTGTCATTTTGTCCCATGGCTGTTAAAAGACCAAGTACATCCCTTTCCTTTGCAAGTTAAACACAGTTTGTGTCATCTGGTTTTTTCCCTAAAAATTACGAACACAAATAAAATATAAATACATCTAAAATACTTTATTTATAAATTTGAAGTCAAAAATAAGAGTACAGACGTAAGAATTAATACAACAGTATTAATACTTCTTATTAAACTAGATATTTGAGTCATAGCTGTAGAAACGGTTGCGTTCTGTAGCGTTTTGTAAGTGAAAATATAGGTGGCGCACAGCGAAATGCCCAGTTGTCAGAACCACGCTATAATGATCGTGTTGCTATGATGATTGTGTATGTGCAAAGAGTATAAATAGAACAAGAGAGCCAACAACGCTCATTGAGAGCGTAAAAAAACGATACGCTCTACGCAGCTAGTGTATACGGACGCCAACTAACGCTTGTATGTGTTTTATTACCATAGAGATATAATAAGAATACTAGAGCGCTAACCGCAATGTATTCGATGCTCGAAATACGCAGAACTGTGTGTGTGTACCATCCAAGATGGCTGCCATAGATTTAGCCAATCAAATTTCGCTAAGCACCATCATTTGCAATTGCGCCCTCAATTTACTCAGAAAGTATGTTTGAAACTCGAGCGTTGCGGTGTTTGGGTGTAATGTACACGATTTTAATTTTCATTCCTTGGTACTTTATTTTTGAATAAGATGCTCCACTTGGCCTCATTTTGGCTACAATAGTTTAATAATTTGTTATTACCATTACTCATTATCATTAATGAAATAGTAGTCAGTCAGAAGGCTTATTAATATGTAATAATATGTATACTAAGCCTGAAGGTGGCGCTTTACTACGACGGCCATCTTGGATGGTACACATACATAACTCTGCATTGCTGCGTCATCTTGTCAGCACTCTAGTTGTTTAATAGCTCTATGTTTATTACCCAGTACTCCACCGCGCACGGTAGGTTTGTCTGTTTATCTGTTCTCCACAAGATACTGTACTTTTGTTTTCTGTTTACTGAGTTTATAGCGGGCGTACTTCTACCGCGCTGCGCAGCGCTGCACGATAGAGATCCTGCTGCAGACCGGCAGCGAGACGTAAGTCAGCCACGCTTTGCAAAGCAGCCAGGCTTTGCAAAACAGTGACGTAGCTTTGCTCTTCCATTTTTAGCATAGGGAAACTTTTTTTGACGGTAGTATCGCGTCATTTTACGTCAAACCATAACAATCTGCGTCAATGTAGGTAAATTTGCGTCAACATACGTAAATTCCCGTGAAATTAACGTCAACACTAAAAAAAAAATCTGAGTGTTTGAGGTGGTTTATACGATACGGACGTACATTTAAACTAGGTAAGAGTTAACAAATATTTTAATACGCCTTTTTCACGAATCGGTAGACATCTTGAAGTGATGACAAACTTTGCGAATCAGCGGTGCGTAACCAACAGAAATAAGATAAGCTTTTGGGCGGATTTTTTGACATCATGTTATTTAAAAAATCATAACTCCATAACGGGGCGTCGTATCCAAAAAAAAAATTCCAGCAAAATGTTCTTAAAAGACTAGTCTATACCATTATATGATTGAAAAAAAATTGAAAAATTTTTTTGACCACTGAAATCAAGATTGAAAAATAAAAGCCTATCTCAGTAGTGTATTAAAATAGGTATATGCATTACAGTGCTGTAGTACTAGTAATACTCTGAACTAGCATTGTTTTAGTTACCATATGAGAGTTTCCTTAAAAACATGATTTACTATACTATACCTCTTTATAAAACATAACTTGTACTTTGTAATAAGAGAAATATGTATATTATCGCTACTTGGAACAGTAACAACTCGAAAGTCCTATGCTACTGCACTGTAATGCATTGGCCTATTTTAATACACTACTAAGATAGGCTTTTCTTTTTCAATCTTGATTTCAGAGGTCAAAAAATGTTTCAATTTTTTTTCAATCATATAGTGATGTAGACTGGTCTTTTAAGAACATTTTCCTGGAAACACTTTTTGGATACGACGCCCCGTTATGGAGTTATGATTTTTTAAATAACATGGTGTCAGCAAATCAGTCCAAAAGCTTATCATATTTCTGTTGGTTACGCACCGCTGATTCGCAATGTTTGTCATCACTTCAAGATGTCTACCGATTCCTGAAAAAGGCGTATTGGAAATGGAAACATAACACTTAACAATGGCTTATCTTTTTTTACGCAAGGCTTAGGCTAGGCCTTGGCCTCGAGGCCTAGGCTCCTAACTAGCTAGGCCTAGCTTAGGCCCTAACTAGCTAGGCCTAGCTAGCCTAGCCTAGACTCGGGCCTAGCCTACCTAGGCCTAGGCTAGCCTTGGGTACTACTACTAGGCTAGACCAAGGCCTAGTAGTATAAGATATGTAAGATATATTTATTTATTCGTCCAATTTGTAACACTCTGAAAATTGCTTTCCTTTTTTGGCCTAGAAAACAATAAAAACACAAAAATACAGAGCACAGACAAAAAATATGTCCCAATAAAAACTTCACACAAAAAAGAAGTTAAAAATAAACACAATTATTAAAAATAGAAATAGAATTCGGAATAAAAGTGCCTGTACCTAGATGTACGAGAACGTGGTACACACAATCTTATGCCAGACCTATTGTAATTTAAAAAATATTGAGAGGGGGACGGTGTGTTTGATTAAAGAAGACATCTTTCAATCATTATACAATCAAATATGGTTTTAATAGGGTTATATCACAGATCGTGGACATAAAGGTCATTTAAGACCGGCAATATTTAAACAGTAATTTGACCAATTTTGCAGAGAGCATTTCACCTAATTCTGCAGCGTGAGTAGTGTTTTCAAGTACTTATTGCAGTGGGAAACAGGATTTACAGGAAGTACAAATTGTGACTAAAAAAAGAAATACAAAAAGCCTATGATTTACCATAAATTCCAATGTGATAAAAGCAATATCTGTGATCTTATATTTTAATTTATAGCCACCATCCTGTTATCAATCAATCAATCATTTATTAGAACATACACCTTTAGATCGGTGGCACTCAAAATCATTTGGTGCGTTACAAGTACAAAAAAAAAATTACGAAACAAAGCAAGGGAATCTTAAGTAAAAATGAAATAAACACAAGTGAGTAGTGCTGCTGACGAGGCAAGTAGCTTCCCGAAAAACATGACAAGGAAATACAACCTACCTTGCCAGTCACAAATTTCGAAGGGCCACCTGTACCACCAACAAACTCAACAATAATGTTAAGGCAAACAAAATTAATTAGTTACAAAAAAAAAAAGGAAAAGACAGTAATACAGATACTTAATCTACGATAAAGTTTGCAAGTGCTTCAATTCAGATCTTTTTCTCCACGCTCGTTTTCCATAACTTTTACAAAATTCATCAAAGTATTTCTCTACTTCATTTGTCATGGAAAGAGCAGTGGAGCCTAGGACGTAGCTTAATTTAATATCCATATTAGCACTTAAAAATTGATCCCAAACATCGATGTTATGATTACTTAATTTATATTCAAGTTTATTTAACTCCTCTAAACGTATGTTTAGGAGAGCGGGACAAGAGAAAAAGAAGTGTCTTTGTCTTCTTCATTATTTGTATTGCAAAGAGTACATAAGCCATTCTTGTCTTCAGACCATCTAGAAATTCTACTATCAAGGGGCAATTTATTGAAGCAAAGTTTTAAATTTCAATGATACACCTTCGAAATCCAATTTATCTAATAGATAATTTTCTAATTTA
>NW_022729194.1:0-1636 GCF_011630105.1 Anneissia japonica | reverse complement strand
CGCACGGACGTTAGGACGTATGTGTACACATTCGTAAGTCCTTAAAATGCTCAAAATTACTTTTTGGTGATCCGCTACACTAGCGGATCACCTCTTGTTATTGTCAGGATCTTTTTTTTGGTGATCCGCTACACTAGCGGATCACCTCTTGTTATTGTCAGAGATCTTTTTTTTTTCCCATTTCTTGTTAGCACGATATCTAAAAATTGGCACGAGATTCATACATGCACGCTTCAACAAACATTTAGCTTGGCCTGGAATAGTCACAATAAGGTTTTCAGAGTGCGCAGTTATGCGTGACGTCATCTACGCGCAATTTTGCGTTTTTACATTATCGATCATATCAGCCTAACCAATTGCCATTTCGAAATCGTATTAAGTGAGCATTAACTTCAAGTCAATGTTAAATGTAATTTACCCAACTTTTACGCGTGCGCGTAATAATGCGCGCGTACGCGGGTGTCAAACTTTTAAAATGCTTGAAATCACATTTAGATTTAATTAGAGCACGTTTCAAGCCATTTTGAGCATTTCAAATTTTTTGGAAATTTACCACTACGCGTGCGCATTTTTAAGCGCACAGCACGTATGAAGGCTAGAAAATAATTTTTTTTGTCAAATTTTGGTTTCCTGTCATTGTTTTGACAAGTTTCCAATCTTTTCAATCACTCTATGGCCAATAACAATGCCGTACGCACGCATCAAACATAGTGACCTTCGTGCGCATTTATGCCGATATACAGTGAAATTTTGCTAAAATCAGGCCTAATTTTAAACAGTTACAGCTCATTAGGATGAAAGGTGACCCCCAATTTTTAATTCAAATTCTGAAAGCAGATGAGTTGCAAATATGATTTTATAGGTCATAATGGCTGATCGGACATTATGACGCCATCATATTGCCATCTGAATTCAACAAACTGAATATTATCGATGACCTCATTTTAGCAAATGCGCATTTGAGCGTATCTCGCTTATTTTTGATGGATTGTCTTCCAACTTTGAGTATGTTGTAGCTGCGGCAATTGTCTTTCATATATGTGGCATTTTTATACATTTTGATGACGTCATCATGGTCAAAATATGGGGTTTTGCTTACCCCCTTATCTTTCTTTCGTCCAGCCTTTGATGACCCCATAATCACCTTAATCTGTTGTGATTTCTGAATCATATTTAGTGGGTATAAACTTCAGGTCATGGTTAAATGTTATGTACATTATATTTTTGTGCGCGCGTAATGACGCGAGCGTTCGCGTGCGTCAAAATTAATATATGCTTTATATCATTTCTTTTTTAAAATCAGTTATAGCTCCTTAGGATGAAAGGTGACCCCTAACTTTTATTACATATTCTGAAAGCACATGAGCTGTAGATGTGATTTTATATATCATAATAGCTGATCGGACATTGTGACGTCATCATATTGCCATCTGAATAAAAAAACAAGAAAAAAATTATATTTCTTTTTTCAAAACGTTGGTGACGTCATATCATCTTAACCATTCGTCATTTCTGCATAATATTAAATGGGCTTATACTTCAGGTCAAGGTGTAATGCTAGGTATCTTACTTTTTTTGTTTGCGCGTCTTAACGTGCGCGTACGCGTGCGTCAAATATTACATATGCTTAAAATTA
>NW_022729193.1:0-624 GCF_011630105.1 Anneissia japonica | reverse complement strand
TGACATTAATTACAACTATATTTGGGTAATTACATCTCCCGTATAGGTAAGATTGCGGTAATTTGTGTGGGTTGTTTGTAGAGCAAGAAGATTCCTTCCTGTGCCTGTTCGTCTGTTACTTGTACAAGAGTAGGCCTACCATCCGTCCCCTCATGGAGTAATGCTACTAGGCCTATATATGGACTGGAGCCCCAGCCTGCTATCTTAACATTTTGGACAATGGTTAGAAGATATGTCAATCTGATTGAAGTAGAGATGGTTTCAGAATTAGGCTTATAACCTCTTGCTCATAGAAGAGCAGTTGCCTCCCTTGGTTTATTTTATAGATATGTTTATGGATTTTATTCTTCTCTGGGTTATCAGATCTCGTTCCACCACCCCAAAATTATTTGGTCGTGTCACTAGGCTCTCAAAAGCTTCTCACCATCTTATTTATTCAAGTGCAGAACCAAACAATTTGAAAGGAACTTTTTTCCCAGAGCCACGCCTTTGGGGAATTCCCTTCACTAGGACTGTTTCCCTGATTAATTTAACCTCATTTGTGAATCATCACCTTGTCCACTCTGAAATGGTTCTTTAAAGTTTGTTTGATTGGGATCCGTTTTCTTGTTTTTTTTTTTTTTT
>NW_022729192.1:0-641 GCF_011630105.1 Anneissia japonica | reverse complement strand
GTTATTGTTGTATGGAAGCTAACGATGAAGCGTATGGTAAACCAAGGCTACCTATCAA
Organism: Anneissia japonica; assembly: GCF_011630105.1. Classification (NCBI taxonomy): domain Eukaryota; kingdom Metazoa; phylum Echinodermata; class Crinoidea; order Comatulida; family Comatulidae; genus Anneissia; species Anneissia japonica. The sequence continues at coordinate 583 of NW_022729192.1, read as the reverse complement.
GAATTGGAAGCTGTTATTGAAAGCGGATACTTAACACATTGAATCAGTTGCGTTCATGTGGGAACACAGCGATTGCCATAAGGATGTATAGTATCACGAGAACATTCGTCTTTGCTATAATTCAAATAATGATACTATATAATATTAATTATACTGGTAGTTATTAGTAATTGTGCTATGGAGATATTAGTAGTGGAAAAAATCATGCAGATTTTGTAGAAATTTTCAGATTGAGTAATATTACTTGAGAGACATATGTTATGGAGTATAAGTATTATTAATTGAATGATCTGCGTTACATTTTATGTTTGCATTGTTTATTGTTTGTTTGAGAAGATTATTGTTTTAGAAGAAATAAATATTTATTTATTGTTGAATTTAAAAGTTGTTTGTAATTTGTTTGTGAACTTGTGTTGGACAGACATTAGACCTTCGATCCAAATTGTTCATCTGTGACTTTCATATTAATTTGTGCATTTCATAGGTGACAGTATGACACTCGCCTTGATAGCGAGAGGTTGCAGGTTCGAATCTCCTCAGAAACACTTTCATAGAACTGAATTATAGGGACTTTTCGCTGAAA
>NW_022729191.1:486-1067 GCF_011630105.1 Anneissia japonica | reverse complement strand
GCACGATAGAAAACAGAGTTTATTGATGAATATTCACACAGACCCCAGACCCCGCTACCGTAATCTAATATTGGGCTAACAAAAGAGTCATAAAGCTTGGTAAAGGAAATAAAATTGATACCCCCAAGGGCTTTAACTTTACTAATGACGAATCCCAGTGCACGAGATGCAGATGCAGCCAGGTTTTTGGCAGATAAATAATAATCAAGGAATTCATCAAACCAAATACCCAGGTATTTATAGCCAGAAACTATGTCAATATTAAAATTACAACATTCAAACTTTTTGCTAGATTTTTCCCTGCTTTTAGTACGAAAATGAACGATTTGTGTCTTGGCTTCGTTCAAGCTGATTCGCCACCTTTACACCAAGCCGAGACACAATGTAACATTTTTTGGAGAGAGTTTTCATTTTCAGCAAGTATAACAATATCATCGGCGTACATTAATAAGTCAATATTTGTATCAGGTAATGGAATACCACAATTCAGTTGTTTTAAATCATCAACAATGCAGTTTATAAATATGTTAAAAAGTACAGGGGACGATGTGTATAAGAGACAGTTTTTTACCGCGAGCTTG
>NW_022729191.1:0-479 GCF_011630105.1 Anneissia japonica | reverse complement strand
AACATTGACAGCACATTTAACATGATCATATAAACTTGTGATGCATCTGTAAAAAGGCCCGTGGATGCCAATACTTCGTAATTTATACCACAAACAGTCACGATTTACACGGTCAAATGCTTTTTTGGAATCAATAAAGCAAGCAAAAGTATCTTTTTTGCAGAGCTTTCGGTTCTGTATAATTGATGAAAGAGTATATAAATGATCAAGACAACTTCGGTTTTTACGAAAACCGTTTTGCTCTTCATTAATAATATTATTTTTTTCAAGCCAATCAGTAAGCCGTTTACGAATAACATCACAATATAGTTTATACACCACAGATAAAAGCGTTATACCTCTGTAACTCATTGGTTCCCTTGGGTCATAATTTCCAGATTTGGGAATTGGGGTAATCACACCAAATTTCCATCTAGGACACATGCCATAAGAAAAGCAACAGTTAAACATGGCATGAAGAATGGTTGCTGCTGTATCAT
>NW_022729190.1:0-1324 GCF_011630105.1 Anneissia japonica | reverse complement strand
TGTTCATAATCTGTACAGCCATAATACAATATTAAAACAGAGGCGAGACTTTTAATACAATAAAACGTTACACAATTACACAAGTTGAATATATCACAGATCCTCTATATCATTTAACACTTACAATTATAACATTTACAGCAAAGCACAGTTTATATATTGCGGCAACTGACTTATACTATTTTAATATTTATAAATAATAATAATCAAATTAATAACATAAGATTTGTACAGGCTTGTTCATATTCAAATTTAAAGAGCAACAATCTATATATATATACCCTATCGGATTTTAATTACGGTACATTTTGATATATATATTTAATAAATTTTTGCTAGTCGTCACATATCATTTATTTTGCAAAAATAACTGGAGCTAATTTAGGGTCTATATGGCAGAATTGCCTAATTGAAGAATGCTTGCCATCGAAGGGGCTCTCTCGGTCTATCGGCGAGGATTAAAGAACTGCATAAAAATAGTAAATTATTACAGTATTTATAATATGAAATTGGACATAAAGTAGTGAAATCATTAAAAGAAAAATCTATAAATACAGTTACATTAAATTCGACTGCTAAAAAGATTAAATGGAATTAAACTATACAGGAGGCTGTTAACTGTATTTATACAATGTTATACACAGGAACGCACATCACGTTAGACACAGAACGCGCATCGCGTATGAAACAAAATGGCTTCTAAATTCTCAATGTCGCAACTCTTTCTATCTATGGCTCTGGGCGTATCTAGGGGACAAAAAAAAATTACTCGCACCCCCCCCCCCAGTCTTCACTCAAAAATCACCATATTTTGCGAATTAGCGCTCCTCAACTGATCATCGAGGCTCAGCCAACTTCACCTTCGCCCCCCTCCCCTTCCCACCAATTCAAGACTTTTTAGATGTTGACTAATGTATAGATGACATAAACTCAACAGCTAATTTTGAATATATTGCAATTTATTGAACAAATGAAAATACAAAGTTGAATATCAAAATTCGAAGAGAGAAAACTAAGTGATGCTTATCCTATGAAAATGGGAAACCAACTGACCTATCAGTAGGGTTTTTTTAATAAATTGGAATCAAAGGGGAGTGAAAGGTAGGTCAAGTTAAACTGTGCATACCAATGCCATGACCAAAACACATCAGTTGTCACTGGTATTTAGCAAGGCTAATAAATTGGGCCTAGGTAACTGTACCAAGGTTATTACCATTATAGTTTAGAAATACTGAGAATTCATATGGGATAAAAAAAAATAAAAAAATACAGGAAATAAAGTTCAGTACTGTACTTCAATGCTGGTAATTTATAAATTTAAACA
>NW_022729189.1:0-583 GCF_011630105.1 Anneissia japonica | reverse complement strand
TACGATCGAAAAAAGGGGGTCGTCTTATACGCACAACATTCATATTTTAGATTTTTATATTCATGATCGTCTTTTGTGCAGATGTTCGTCTTAAGTGCGGATCGTCCGTAAATCTGGTTTTCTACTAGGCGAATTTATTCACGCGAATCCAAAGCGTCGGTTTATGCACATGCGCATTCACATTCCTATCGGAGTTTTTTGAGAAACGAAAAAATGCGCAACCAATCAGAGCTCAGGAAGCGAGCCGAATCTTTGATTCGCGCGAATAAATTCTCTTAGTGAAAAACCAGCTTAACACGCTAGCTTACTACTGCAATGAAGCAACTAAATGTTGTATCAATGAAAGCAATTTTAAATATGGGAAAATACGATTTTGGTGGTGAAGATTCAAAAACTCATAAAATGGTATTATTTGGAAGATTACCCTTGCACTTGGCTCCATTTATCCAGCTAGACGCAGTATACAGGACCACAAAAAATTAGGAATTCCGATCATGAAACAGGGAGTCGTCTTACATAGACATACAAATATCAACCAAAAATCTTCTAAAACTCGGGGGTCGTCTTATACACGGGTCACCTT
>NW_022729188.1:0-614 GCF_011630105.1 Anneissia japonica | reverse complement strand
GCCTGGAAAATTGTTTGGTTGATTGTTTGAATCACATTCAATTTCCTCAGCTTACTTAATTTTTTAAATTTGGCAGCTACATATCGGCCAAAAAGGTCATCTTCATCCTCCACCTGTTGTGGGAAAACAATTGGCTCAGATATTGACTTAGCAATTGTCTCCAAATAGTCCGAGTCCTTTTTTCTTTTTATAGTTAGTTTTCTTTGGTTGGGACCAACGTTTCTTCGTTTGGAATCCTCTGGTTTGGATGTGGCATTAGCTAACGCGTGAGGCGTCATACTTGATGGAGTCTCTTCTGGTATGGTTACCTCGTCTGCTGAGTTGATTTCTTCGTCAGAGGCTCCTAGCTCGTCGTATTCCTCTTCATCAGCTATCTGTACCATAATAATAATTAAAAAAATAATCATGTTTAAACCATAAAACACAGATTTAGATATTTAATTAGGTCTATCTTTATTTTTTTAATTATTATTTTAGATGCCACAATCAGAAGAAGACTGGAGACGGATAGCCCAGCAATTCCACAGCAAATGGAATTTCCCAAACACGCTAGGTGCTATAGACGGGAAACATGTAGCATTGATGGCTCCCAACAACAGTGGGTCGTTGTACTA
>NW_022729187.1:0-785 GCF_011630105.1 Anneissia japonica | reverse complement strand
AGATAAGAGAGTTACAAAAGAAGAATGGGCTGCAATGAAATCAGGTAAGAAACTGAAATACTACTTTAGTAGCCAGTTGTTGTCTATCTCCAGCTAACTATTTTACGTTAGAATAACGTTGCAGTTTGGGTGTTTAAAATATTCTTTTGTAGAACAATAAACACGTATTTAACATAATCTGGCTATATAACGCTGAAAACGTTGTTTTAACGTTATTTTCTGAAACACAAGAACGTCCACAACGTTTTGTTTTGCCGAGACCCCTTGGCACTGTAGCGTCGTCACATAATTGTGGGAGACCGGTTTTTAATATTAATTTTTCAATCCGATAGCAAGTTAATGAGATAAAAATAGCAAAGTTTATAACGTTTCTTCAACGTCTAATAGATAAAATCGTGTGTACACAGTGTGGCTTACTGTGGCTTAGCCTACCTAAATATTGAACGGCTGTTGTTATAAAATGGAAAGTTTCATATGTATAACATATTTAGATGATCAGAAATGGCACCCTTAAACTTCAATTAGAATGCAATTTTCGTTTCTGTAATTTTTTTTTCTTGAATCCACCTCTGCATCTGTTAGAAAATGCAGGCAACCGGACCCCTCCCTCTCAATGTCACATTGAAAAAAGCACTAATGATTGCCGACTTGGGATCGACCACATAAAAAAATGAGATAAAGCAAGTTGTGTACGGTAGCGCATGTCATTCGGACCTAGATCTAATTCTGAAGAGTATTCTAATTTCTTGTGATTAGTTCCTATATCTTCATCCACAGCCACTGAG
>NW_022729186.1:0-627 GCF_011630105.1 Anneissia japonica | reverse complement strand
TTTAATGAGGGTGGTCCATCCAGCCGAAGCTGATCATTAGGGACCCTCAATACACATAGTAAGACAGAGCATATTAAACTAATTAAATTACAGTAAAATAAATAACAACCTCTCAATACAAAATTTACATAAAGAATTAATGGTAACTTTTGAGGGACGATTTAAAGGAGGAGTAAGTAGAAGCATAGCATTATATATAGCATTATATAACGGTACTAACAATGTAATTCATTCTAATATTAAAATATAATTTTGAAATAACAGAAATACAATACAGTAATATATACATAATATTATTAATTATTTCAAAAATAATAAATAAGCATAATACTAATATTAAAATAATAATACTTATATATATTCTATATGTGATTGCTTTGATGAGATTGTTTTTTGTACAATAATAATAATAGTAATAATAATAATAATATAATAATCTTACAAAAATAACCATTTTCTCCGCCAAGATGAACACCATCTTGGAAATTGGCATTATAATAATTTCAATTAAAATTGATAAAAACAGTAAAGAGTACCTAGTTAACTAAGTTTATTGTTAATTTTCACATTTATAGCAAAACTAGAAGTGAATAATATAATGCCGTAGTTTTTTTCAATTTACCCCGA
>NW_022729185.1:1083-1830 GCF_011630105.1 Anneissia japonica | reverse complement strand
GCCACTGTGTTCTTATTAATTATTAGTTATTTATTTACTTATACCATCATCATCATCAGCCTGTCGCCACTGGTGGCCGATGGCCTCCTCAAACTCCATTCTGATCTGTTCTTTGCCAGATTTGCCCAGTTCGCACCAAGCTCCTTTTAGAAAAGATCACTTAATCTCTTGTTAGATCGTCCTCTTTTTCTTCCGTATGGGTATGGCGTCCATACTGTTAACTTTTTGGCCCACCTGTTAATATGGTCCATGCGAGCTACATACATCTTTAATCTTTTTTGCCTTTCTTATAACTTCATTTTTCCACTTATCAAGTCTACTGATACTGATATATATTCTGTCACATTTCTTTTGTTTTTTATTGTGTGTAGTATGTGTGTGCGTATGTGTGTAGACATTTATGCAAATGCGCATGTGTCAAGGAAAAGTTTTCCGACATTTTGTTTTACATCGCGATGCGAAGTTCGATGTGGATTTTCTGCAGAGTTCAGTCAGGGCTCACGCTAACCGATCGGCAAGTCGGCATGCATGAAACTATTTTGGTTTTACGGCAAAAAAATCAACTGCTGTGGCATAGGTATTTTGAAGAAGGCCTAAAATAAAACAAAAAGGTTTTAATAATACATCGTTTTTTCATTTAGATCTCCATTTTTCACTAACTCCATGCGACGTTTATTTCTGTTGTATGAGTAGTCCATAGAGCTATTAAACAACTAGAGTGTTGACAAGATGGCGCAGCAATGCAGA
>NW_022729185.1:0-945 GCF_011630105.1 Anneissia japonica | reverse complement strand
ATTATTAAACTATTGTAGCCAAAACGAGGCCAAGTGGAGCATCTTATTCAAAAATAAAGTACCAAGGAATGAAAATTAAAATCGTGTACATTACACCCAAACACCGCAACGCTCGAGTTTCAAACATTTGGGTAGCTAGCTGTACTGAACCCTCTGAGTAAATTGAGGGCGCAATTGCAAACGATGGTGCTTAGCGAAATTTGATTGGCTAAATCTATGGCAGCCATCTTGGATGGTACCCACACAGGTCTGCGTATTTCGAACATCGAATACATTGCGGTTAGCGCTCTAGTATTTTTATTATTATCTCTATGGAGTAGTCGTATAAAGGTACCATATCCCCGACAGTTGGCTATGCAGCAATGTACCCTTTGAATACAAATTGAAGACAAGTGAAGATATAAAGGCAGTCGACTGTCGGGTACATAACGACTAACTTTCGACAAAAACATTAGGCCTAAGCTAGGCCTAGTTCGTCAGTACAGTAGTTACTGCGATGCGAGGGTGGTAGATCGTTCAGTCAGTGATATCGTGTTATCGTCTAATACATTTTAATAATGTGTGTACAATTTAAGAATGCTTTAAGAATGCACCGCGTGGGTTGCTTTCTTTGTTATGCGGTAGTAGTATACGTAGCAGAGCAATCTAAGTCTAGCCTAGGGCCTAGATGGTTACGTTCTTGATCATCGACGATCGTAATGAAAACTTTGGGTGGCAGACGATTGGGCCCAACTAGTGTGGACGATCGGACCCAAGATAGCTTCAAATAAATTGTAGTCCTAGTAGGCCACTGCCACCACCCCCACTCCTGATATCGTTCCAAACTACTGTAAAATGAAATTACTGTATACCTAGCTAGGCCTTGGCCCTATGCCTACGAAATTTTTTCAAAGAAATTTGGTAAAAATATTACTGTAATTTACCTGTCGAATTACATTACTAAAA
>NW_022729184.1:0-1584 GCF_011630105.1 Anneissia japonica | reverse complement strand
ATACTTATAGTTAAATTCATTTTTTTATGTAGAAATACTTTTATCGTTTTCTTTAATAATTTTCTTATGATATGCAAGATGTTTTCTAGAATTTCTGTTATTACATAATTATTGTTTTGAGAATAAGAGTTTGAGCATGGTGTGCTCTTACGTACTTAGTGAAGCTATACAACCAAAAAGCAGTAAATAGTCTTAAGCCTTGTTCGCACTGGATTTAAAAAATGGTAAATTTAACCAGGGTACCTTTAACCAAAGTCATGGGTACATTTCACCATTGTTCGCACTTGGATTATTCACGCAGCTAGTTTTACCATAGTTTTACCAAGATTTAACCTTGTGTATAAAAAAAATTATTGAGGGCGCTAGTTTGTGACTTCAACTACCAGTTTTGTTCGAGCGGTGTCAACATGGAAGACAAAATGGCTTCAGGCAAAAAAACAAAAAAAAAACAAAAACTGGACATACGAGGAAACTATAACTTTGATAACTTTATGGGGAGGTAGAGAAAGCCAGGCAGGTCATGAACTCAGAAAGTTTTAACTGTGTTGCACGTTCGGATTGGACTTCTTGACCAGCGTGGTTAGTTTAACCGAGACCGTGGTAAGTTTTACTGGGCAGGCTGAGGTTGGTAAAATTAACCATTTGGCTTGGTTAATTTAACCCTGAGGGAATTATAACCGACGTTCGGATTGGATTTTTTGGGTCAATTTAGCCAGTGACTCGGTTAATTTGACCAAATTAAGTCCAGTGCGATAGGGGCTTTTGAAAATCTACACTCTATCAACACCACCAAATTTCATGAGACAAATAACTATGATATGCCCATATTTGGATGTAGAATGAAACCATATATTGGCACATCACACAAATTTATCAGATAAAATTATCAAATTTCAAAGTAAAGCCAACAGATAAACATTGTTTGCATTTATACAAAACAGGATGTCAGCCAGGTAAAGTTAAACAACTTTGCATTATAGAATTAGATAATTCACACTGCAGCATACAAAATATGCTATTTTATGAAGATCAGAACCCTTTTGGAAATGAGAAAAGAAATAAAAAAGCAAAACAACAAAAAGAAATGACATTAAATTAGAATAACATAGAATAGACAATGGAAACAGAATGGAATAGAATGAGGCAAAAGTTATTAGTTATTAAACAATTACAAAATAGAATGCAGTAAACTACATAAAAACACAATTTTAACAAGAGCGACCGCTCACCGGTCTGCGCGTTCCTCCAAAAGGCAGTAAATAGTCTTAGAAAATCTACACTCTATCAACACTACCAAATTTCATGAGACAAATAACTATGATATGCCCATATTTGGATGTAGAATGAAACTATATATTGGCACATCACACAAATTTATCAGATAAAATTATCAAATTTAAAAGTAAAGCCAACAGATAAACATTGTTTGCATTTATACAAAACAGGATGTCAGCCAGGTAAAGTTAAACAACTTTGCATTATAGAATTAGATAATTCACACTGCAGCATACAAAATATGCTATTTTATGAAGATCAGAACCCCTTTTGGAAATGAGAAAGAAATAAAAAAGCAAAACAACAAAA
>NW_022729183.1:0-815 GCF_011630105.1 Anneissia japonica | reverse complement strand
CACTCGCCACTGAGGAAGGACTAGTGTTGTCCGAAAGCTCTGGTTCTATTTCTGGCTGTTTACTACGTTTACTTTTTAGCTGTTCTTTATCATTTTTGTATCTCTACTGAGATCCAGCCATTGTTTCCCACAGCTTTGTTGTTTTTCAGTATTTTGCCTTATATATATATGTATATATAATATATATATATATATATATATATAGTTAGTATTATGAGGAAAATTATTTTTGGTGTTCTTTTATCTGTATTTTTGACCCAAGAAAGGAAACTTTATGTAATATTTATATGATGAATAATTTGCAGTCGTAGACGCAATCAGTGGGATCTGTCAAGTCAATCGCCTTGGAGAGACCACCGCCGCATGGCCTATTCAAATATGATTTGTTTTTGATCAATTATTTTGTTTGAATTTATTCGAGTTTTAAAAACTTTCCCATAAACAATAATTTCATTACACAATGAGTAAGAATGACAAAATGCAAACAATAATTATAACAGAATGAATACCCAGATAAAGTAATAGAAGAGGAGGACAGAAACAGGTAGAGAGACGACTTGAAAACATACAGGTAGTATTGGTTTAAAGAAACATCAGACAGAAAGAGGTAGAAGATTTTAGAGCAGGGGTGGCGCCAGGATTTGCCCGACGGGGTGGGGGCCAAGGTCCCCGACGGGGGGCCGATGCCCCGACGAGGGGTCAGATTTCCCGACGAAAGCAAAGTGGGCGTGGTCGTTTCAGAGGCTCATTTATTCGATTTTTTTCTTTTTCTACCTGACGGGGGGCCAGCTCTCCCCGACGGGGGCCCTAGCCCC
>NW_022729182.1:0-600 GCF_011630105.1 Anneissia japonica | reverse complement strand
TTCCAATAGCGTATTTAACTTACACATTCATTGAAAATATTGTTGGATTTTTACAAGATTACGTAATATCTATGCAAACAATTTTATTTACAAATAATGTTCATTTGATTGGGATCCTGTAAAAATGTTGATTTATTTTGTATAACATTAAATTAGGGTATATAATCTTAAAGCGGCTACACGTGGTTTTATCACAGGCATATTATATTTGATTGCATTTTTACATTTATTTAGGTTTAATGTATGTCTTTAAAGTAGTGTATATATTTGTATTTTTTAAATATAATTTTAAGTAGGCCCTCTAGAAATTTACTGAACGTAACAGCAAGAAAAACTTAAATATTCAAAATAATTGTTATTAATAAATATATCTTATGTTCTTATTAAATATTTGAAATAATTGTTATGAATAAATATTATTTTAAGTCCGTTTTATTTTTAAAAATCATGTTAAAATAGAGATTATAAAAATATTCAAATTAGATATTTTAAAAAATGGTTCGGGTGGGAATTGAACCCACTCCCTCCAGGTTATTTAATAATAATAATAATAATAATAATAATAATAATAATAAAGTAAGAACTTATATAGCGCCATTT
>NW_022729181.1:324-1047 GCF_011630105.1 Anneissia japonica | reverse complement strand
GAAAATCTGAATCCGAAGAACAAATGCGTCTCATGCGCAATGCTTGGCTGTACGGAATGTTTTTTGTACAGTGCGGGGGGTGACAGCTGCTATGGAGCCGGTACATATGCTTATCCGTGGGTTTACGGAAGAGATTAGTTTTAAGTGCACCATTTTCCATGGTCACGGGGATGTCCAAAAAATCTACACTCCTTGTGGATTTGTTAGCAGTGAATTTGATTGTGGGATGAGACGAATTAATGTTCAATAGGAACGTATCCAAACTATCTTCACCATGGGTCCAGATCATGAAGATATCATCAATGTAACGAAACCAAACATCTGGTTTCTTAGGCTGTAGGGACAGGAAATTGGCCTCAAATTGTCCCATAAATAAGTTAGCAAAAGATGGAGCCATTTTGTTGCCAATCACTGTGCCATGAATGTGAAGGTAATGACCCTCGCCGAAAACAAAGTTATTATTGGTTAGAATCAGCATGATAAGTTCACGGAGATGTGATTTAAATGGGGTTTTTTCCCCCGAATTTGCTTGTAATTTGAAATGCACGCATTAACACCTTCTTCATTTGGGATATTAGTATATAATGACGAAGCATCAAGTGTAGCCAGAACAGTATTATTAGGTAAATTTGAAATTTGGTTAATTTTGCGGATAAAGTCCGTGGAGTCCTGAATGTACGAGGGGAGAGCAACAACATATGGTCTCAATAAGTCATCCACATA
>NW_022729181.1:0-317 GCF_011630105.1 Anneissia japonica | reverse complement strand
TGGTCTCAATAAATCATCCACATATTCAGAGATTTTTTTCTGTAGCAGTACCGTTGCCCGAAATAATGGGTCTGCCAGGATGGCCTGCTTTGTGGATTTTGGGTAGGACATAGAAACTTCCTAGTGCCGGATCGACCTGGATGAGATGGGGTCAAATTGTGGGATCGATGGAACCTTTTTTAACCATCTTTAATACAGATTTTTTCACTTCCTTAGAAATTTCCGGAGTGGGGTGCTCTGTGAGCTTCCGATGGTGAAGAGGATTGTTTAGTTGTCTTAAGGACTCCTCTTCATAGAATTTAATGTCCATTACGACA
>NW_022729180.1:0-522 GCF_011630105.1 Anneissia japonica | reverse complement strand
ATTGGATTGGGTCCCATTCATTAAAGGTAAAATTAATTTCATTTTTGAATGCACTCCAAACTCTGGGGATATTCCAATGAAGACTATTTGACGTAACTGTGTGGTTGAAAGAAAGATCGTTCATTTTCCTCATGAAGAGTGACAACAAGCATATTATATGTAATGCTTTAAACCTGTCAGAAGGCAGAAAACCAATGTTAATACTCTGTGTATTAAGCCAGGCACTTGCTGCTTCCAGAGGTCGTCAGCTGATGCAATTGTGCAGAGAATGCAATACCAAAGAGTAGGCACACCAGCAATAAGTTAAACTAAAGCTCTTGTCCAGATTTTTTGAAATCAAATTTGCTTTGACAAAAAACTGTTGACCCATATCCAGTCATGATGTGCCTATATATTATATGGTCATGGTGTGATGTCGTCATTGCCATATTTGGCCATGTTACATGTTTTGTCAAACACAATTTAAATAGTCTAGACAGGACTTAATAATTCTCAAACTTTTTGGCTGATGACCCATACAAA
>NW_022729179.1:4855-6805 GCF_011630105.1 Anneissia japonica | reverse complement strand
ATTACCGTCGTCAGGCACGTCGTATAAGCTATTCGTACTTGTGCGTTAACATTTTAAAATTATTATTTTTCACTTTTCAGATAATTTAAAGCACGTTTCAGGTCATTTTGAATATTCCAAAACTTTCCAAAATTGACGAGCCGTACGCTCATTTCCACGCCCACAGCACGTACTGAAGCTGGAAATTACGTTTCGGTTACATGTGTTGGGTTTGTGGCACTGAATTAATACTACCGTGCGCACGGACGTTAAGACGTATGTGTACACATTCGTTAGTCCTTAAAATGCTCAAAATTATTCTTTTTCTTTAAAATTCCTTTTAAAATGCTCAAAATTACTCTTTAAATATGGCATGTTTTAGCATATAATACTTTTCAATCAGAACCGCGCGTGCTTCGTGAGGGTCAAAGTACGGCGGATCACCTAACTCGTCCTCAGTGACGAGTTCAAATCTAGTTCTTATCAGGAGTCACTCTTTGTGCTATTACCGTGCTCACGGGCGTCAAGACGTACGTGTACACATGCAGAAATCTTTTTAAAATGCTCACAATTATTTTTTTTTAAAAAAACTAATTACAGCATATTTTAGCATACTATGACACTTTTCAATCAGCACCGCGTGATTTTAATGAGGGTCAAAGTGCGGCGGATCACCTAACTCGTCCTCAGTGACGAGTTCAAATCTAGTCATCATCTTCTTTTTGGTGATCCGCTAACGTTAGCGGATCACCTATTGTTATTGTACGGAATCATCATCTTCAACTTTCTTATTCTTCTTTCTTTCTCCCCTTTTTTGTTCGCACGATATCTCAAAAAATGCCACGAGTTTACGCACATTCGCAGTCAGCGAACATTTGGCTTGGTCTGGAATAGTCATGGTAAGCTTTTCAACGCGCTCAGTCATGCTTGACGTCATGTACGTGCAATTTTGCGTTTTTACATTATCGATCATATCAGCCTAACCAATTGCCATTTCGAAATCGTATTAAGTGAGCATTAACTTGGGGTTAATGTTGGATGTACTGTACCCTAATTTTATGCGCGCGTGCGTTTCATAATGCGCGCGCACGCGTGCGTTAAAATTTTAAAATGCTCGAAATCACTTTTTAACTAAATTAGAGCACGTTTTAGGCCATTTTGAGCATTTCAAATTTTTTTTAAATTTTCCACTACACGCGCGCGCATTTTGACGCGGGCAGCACATACCAAAGCTAGACACTATGTTTTTTCGCATATTTTGGGTTCCTGACATTGTTTTCACAAACTTCCATTCTTTTCGGTCATCTTTTGGCCAATAGCAAAAATGCTTGAAATCACTTTTTGACTAAATTAGAGCATGTTTTAGATACCCCTATACAGTGAAATTATGGTAAAATCAGACCTATTTTTAATCAGTTATAGCTCCTTAGGTTGAAAGGTGACCCCCAATTTTTATTACATATTCTGAAAGCACATAAGTTGTAAATATGATTTTGTAGATCAAAATGGCTGATCGGACATTGTGAAGTCATCATATTGGCATCTGAATTCAAAGAAAGTGATTTATAGCTATGACGTCATTTTTGAAAATACGCATTTGAGCGTATCTCGCTTACCCTTAATCGATCGTTTTCCAACTTTGAGTATGTTATAGCTGAGACAATTCTCTTTCATATATTTGACTTCTTTTACATTTTGATGACGTCATCATGGTCAAAAAAATTGTTTTTTCTGACCCCTTCATCTTTCTTTCCTCAAAACGTTGATGAGCCCATATCATCTTAACCATTCGTCATTTCTGAATCATATTAGGTGAGCATTATCTTCAGGTCAAGGTTGAATGTCAGGTACCTTAATTTTCCGTTCGCGTGACTTAACGTGCGCGTACGCGTGCGTCAACATTTACGTATGCATAAAACCATGAATATTTTTAATCACTTATAGCTCCATAGGATGAAAGGTGACCCCCAA
>NW_022729179.1:4542-4845 GCF_011630105.1 Anneissia japonica | reverse complement strand
GGGAGCACATGAGTTGTAGATACGATTTTTTACTTCATATTGGCTGATCGGACATTGTGACGTCATCATATTGCCATTTGAATTAAGAAAAAATTGAATTTTTATTTATGACGTTATTACTTTTTATACTCGTTTAAACGTACTCGCTTATCTTGATTGATTGTCTTTCACTTGTGAGTATGTTATAGCTAAATCAATTCTCTTTAAGACGTGTCTCTTTATTTTTCATTTTGATCACGCCATCATGGTCAAAAAGAATGAATTTTTGGAGCCCTTTTATCTCTCATTCTTAAAAGATGTAAA
>NW_022729179.1:3489-4444 GCF_011630105.1 Anneissia japonica | reverse complement strand
GTTTTAAATACAATTGACAATGTTTAATTTCGTGTGCTATTACTATACACGCACACATGGTGACGTTCGTGTCTGTTAAAATTTGAAAATTCTCCATATTACTATTCAGATAGTTTAAAGAACGTTTCAGGTCATTTTCGGCATTTCAAAACTTTCCATAATTTACCCGCCGTACCTTCATTTCCACGCACACAGCACATACTAAAGCTCAAAATTACGCGTTGTTACATATTTTTGTGTTCCTGACAGAGTCAGGAGTCACTCTTTGAGACATTTACGTGCTCACGGGCGTCAAGACGTGCGTGTACGCATGCGTAAGTCTTTTAAAATGCTCAAAATTATTCTTTTTTTAAAAACTAATTACAGCATATGTTAGCATATTATGAAACTTTTCAATCAGCACCGCGCGCGCTTCCTGAGGGTCAAAGTACGGCGGATCACCGAATTCGTCCTCAGTGACGAGTTCAAATCTAGTTGGTGATCCGCTAACGTTAGCGAATCACCTATTGTTATTGTCAGGATCATCATCTTCATCTTCTTTTTTTTATTCTTCTTTCTTATTCCCCTTTTCTGTTCGCACGATATCTCAAAAACTGCCACGACTTACCGCACAATTGCTGTCAACGGACATTTGGCTTGGTCTGGAATAGTCATGGTAAGCTTTTCAACGCGCTCAGTCATGCGTGACGTCATCTACGCGCAATTTTGCGTTTTTACATTATCGATCATATCAGCCTAACCAATTGCCATTTTGAAATCGTATTAAGTGAGCATTAACTTTGGGTTAATGTTGTATGTACAGTACCCTAATTTTACGCGTGCGCCTATTAACGCGCGCGCACGCGTGCGTCAAATTTTCAAAATGCTCAAAATCACTTTTTGACTAAATTAGAGCACGTTTTTGGCCATTTTGAGTATTTCAAATTTTTTTGAAATTTTCCACTACGCGCGCGCA
>NW_022729179.1:1129-2946 GCF_011630105.1 Anneissia japonica | reverse complement strand
TCCCTTTATTTTTCATTTTGATCACGTCATCATGGTCAAAAAGAATGAATTTTTGGAGCCCTTTTATCTCTCATTCTTGAAAGATGTACACAAATAGAACAGAGTGAGGGCGGCAGACTGTATTTCGACGCGATCACACAAATATATATAGGTTATATGAAGGGAAAGTTCGTGTGGCATTACCGACTAACAGGCGGTTTTAAATACACTTGACAATGTGCTATTATTGTACTCGCACACATGGTGACGTGCGTGTCTGTTAAAATTTGAAAATTAACTAATTACAGCATATGTTAGCATATTATGAAACTTTTCAATCAGCACCGCGCGTGCTTTCTGAGGGTCAAAGTACGGCGGATCACCGAATTCGTCCTCAGTGACGAGTTCAAATCTAGTTGGTGATCCGCTAACGTTAGCGGATCACCTCTTGTTAATCACCTCTTGTTATTGTCAGGGATCTTTTTGGTGATCCGCTAACGTTAGCGGATCACCTCTTGTTATTGTCAGAATCTTTCTTTCTTTAATCTTTTTCTTCTTTCTTTCTCCCCAATTTTGTGACCATGATATCTCAAGATTGCTTTAACCAATCAACATGATTATTGCAACAAACATTAGTCTTGGGGTGGAATCGATACAATAAGCTTTTCAGCGTGATTAGTCACGCGTGACGTCATCTACGCGCAATTTTGCGTTTTGCGTAGCAAAAAGTTTGATTGGTCATAAATTCATCACCGTAAGGACTTTTTCATTGAAACATAACACAAGTAATTTTCATGTCAAGTACTATCCATATGCACAGTGCTGTCCGAATTGCGGCTCATTACGCGCACGTACGCGTGCGCTAAATATTAAATTTGCGCAAAATCACGTTTTGACTAAATTTGTGTACGTTTCAGGTGATTCTGAGCATTTCAACATTTTCACAAATTTTCGGCTCGCGCGCGCATTTTCGCGCGCGCAGCGCGTGCAGATGGCTCAAATTACAATTTTTGACAGATTTTGAGTTTCTTACACGGTAATGACATATTTGCATATTTTTCAGTAATTTTACGTCTAATAATAGTGCAGTACGCGCACATCTAAGATACGTGTTCATTTGCACGTTTTTGTCAATTTTCAGTCAAAATGAGTCAAAATTGTACCTTTTTTTAATCAGTTATAGTTCCTCAGGATGAAAGGTGACCCCCAATTTTTATTACTTTTTCTGAAAGCACATGAGTTGTAAATATGATTTTATAGGTCATAATGGCTGATCGGACACTATGACGTCATCACATTGCCATCTGAATTCAACAAACTGAGTATTATCGAAAACGTCATTTAAAAAAAATGCGCATTTGAGCGTATCTCGCTTATTCTTGGTCGATTGTCTTCCAACTTTTAGTATAGTATAGCTGAGGCAATTCTCTTTCATATATGTGACACCTTTTTACATTTTGATGACGTCATCATGGTAAAAATATAGGGTTTTCCTTACACCCCTCATCTTTCTTTCCTCAAACCATTGATGACCCCATCATCACCTTAATCATTCGTGATTTCTGAATCATATTTAGTGGGCATAAAGTTCAGGTCATGGTTAAATGATATGTACATTATACTTTTGTGCGCGCGTAATAACGCGAGCGTTCGCGTGCGTCAAAATTAAAATATGCTTTATATCATGCCTTTTTTTAAAATCAGTTATAGCTCCTTAGTATGAAAGGTGACCCCTAATTTTTATTACATATTCTGAAAGCACATGAGCTGTAGATATGATTTTATATATCATAATAGCTGATCGGACATTGTGACGTCATCATATTGCCATCTGAATT
>NW_022729179.1:0-1094 GCF_011630105.1 Anneissia japonica | reverse complement strand
AAAAAATTATATTTCTTTTCTCAAAACGTTGATGACGTCAAATCATCTTAACCATTCGTTATTTCTGAATAATAGTAAATGGGCTTATACTTCAGGTCAAAGATGAATGTCAGGTATCTTACTTTTTTGTTTGCGCGTCTTAACATGCGCATACGCGTGCGTCAAAAATTACACATGCTTATAATTATGCCAAGCTATTTATAATCAAATATAGCTCCTTAGGATGAAAGGTGACCCCCAATTTTTATTACATATTCTGAAAGCACATGAGTTGTAGATACGATTTTATAGATCATATTGGCTGATCGGACATTGTGACGTCATCATATTGCCATTTGAATTAAGAAAAAATTAAATTTTTATTTATGACGTTATTACTTTTTATACTCGTTTGAACGTACTCGCTTATCTTGATTGATTGTCTCCCACCTGTGAGAATGTTATAGCTAAATCAATTTTTTTTCAGACGTGTCCCTTTATTTTTTATTTTGATGACGTCATCATGTTCAAATAGAATGCTTTTTTTGGAGCCTTCTCATCTTCCTTTCTTAAAAGATGTAAACACATTGAAAATAGAGGGCGGCAGACTGTATTTCGACACTATCAGACCGATAGTTCGTATACTGTAAAGGCAAAATTCGTGTGGCATTACCAACCAACAGGGGGTTTTAAATTAAACTTGACAAGGTTTAAATTCATGTGCCATTACCGTCGTCAGGCACGTCGTATAAGGTATTCGTACCTGTGCGTTAAAATTTTAAACTTGTTAATATCACTTTTTAGATAATTCAAAGCACGTTTCAGGTCATTTTGAATATTCCAAAACTTTCCAAAATGTACGCGCCGTACGCTCATTTCCACGCTCACAGCACGTACTGAAGCTTGAAATTACGTTTTGGTTACATGTGTTGGGTTTCTGACACTGTATTAATACTACCGTGCGCACGGAAGTGAAAACGTATGTGTACACATTCGTAAGTCCTTAAAATGCTCAAAATTACTCTTTTCCTTTAAAATTCCTTTTAAAAAGCTCAAAATTACTCTTTAAATAGAGCATGTTTTAGCATATAATACTTTTCAATCAGAACCGCGCG
>NW_022729178.1:0-724 GCF_011630105.1 Anneissia japonica | reverse complement strand
ATGTTCGCCACCTCTCAAACTCATTTTTTGTTTAATGGTTCATATTATGATTAGGTGGATGGTGTATCAACGAGGTCCCCTCTAGTCCCAGTGCTTGCCAACTTATGCATGCGGCACCATGACATATCTGGCTTGATCAATATCATGGACCCAACATGCTGTTCTATCAACGTTCTGTTGATGATATCTTTGTCTATTTAATTCAGAGACTGATGACATTTCATTTTTTTAAATATTTTTTATATATTTAAACTTACTTCATGACAACATAAAAATTACTATGGCAAAAGAAGTGGAAAATAAATTTCCCTTCCTTGATGTTTTAGTGTCAAAATATGCTAATGGATCCACCCAACTTTTTCCAACCCAACATTCTAATGTTTATCATTACCTTATTCATTTCTGTTCATGCCATTCCTTCTTCCAGGTCCGCGACTCCCCCCACCCCCTCTGTACACAGTGTAAAATTTTTAAAGCTATTTTTTGAGCCAATACAAATTATTTCCTGGGACCACTCAAAATGAATACTTCTAAAATACGTAAAAATGCATCAGTACTCGTTTAACATAGGCCTGGCCTACTATAATTATAACACATGTCTAAGCGTGATTTTTAAAAATCCATAAATCCCAGGCCAAGTCGTTTAAATATAGAAATGTGATACTGTATGGTTCAGTTGGGTTTTTATCCTTTTGCAAGCTTCTTTAAAGTAGGGCCTACTGTT
>NW_022729177.1:0-3047 GCF_011630105.1 Anneissia japonica | reverse complement strand
TTACTTTACGAAATGAATAATATGATATGATAATGCCATCGACATTATAATATAATAGCGCTATGGGTAAATACATTTTTTAACTACAGAGGGCGCTAGACTCGTTTTTTAATTTATCAGGGAATCTTCGCGAAATTTTATCGACTGACGAATAAAGTTGCAAGTATACTAGAAATAAAATGAAAATTAGTCACACGGTTTGTAATTCAGCATGGTACATTTTAAACGAGATTTGATTTATTTTTTAAAGGCTCTAAACGTATTAATAGTAATAATAATAATAATATTGTAGTTTAATATAGCGCACATCCATCCAATTTAAGATGCTCAGGGCGCTTGATACTAGGACTAGGAACTCGATCAATGACTTTCTTCACCCCTAAGAGTCCCTTCGTGTTTGTGCTACCCAGTAACCCGGTACCATCAACTTTCGTCGTCCACCACAGGGGCTGTCTGTTCCAATACACCGGGGTTTCCCCTACTCGTCTCGGAGGATGTACTGGGTTCTTTATAGTGCACACGAGCCATTGTATACACTGGGCCATACGGTTTATAGTCCCTGAGACAACTATACACGTGTATACACGTGTATAGTTGTCTCAGATAGTCCTTATCCTTATTCTACCACCATAAACATAGGCGAGCGTACCGTTCAAACCAGCGACGATATTATGGCTGTAGTTGCGGCGCCCCTGCTATTGTAGGAAACTATTTGCTAGCTTCGTAAGGGCGAGTTAAATTATAATAATTTCCATTAATTGATTTGTTGAATTGAAATTGACCTATATTAGATTAAGAGGAATACTTAAAACGAGCTTATATATTTTAACACAGGTTATGTTTAAATAACTGACTGTCACACATACTTCAGTTTATTGTTGATCAGAGCTATTTGAAATTAACCTATACACTATTAGATGACACTTTAAATAGGCCTATATTCTTTTAAAACTGCCCTCGACCACCTGCGCTAAGCCACTTGCGTCTTTTATTTATTTATTTCCTTATTTATGTGTTGCTTATTTATTTAATTATTCTTTTTTAAGCAGTTATTTATTTACTGTTAACAGAAATAAAATGAATATTGGTTACACGGTTTGTACCAAGAATGACAATGTGGTTTAATTCAGCATGATGCATTTTAAATATATGAGATTGCTCTTTATAAAGATATTTAACATATTGTGGGAAAATATTTTTTAACTTCGTTAGGGCGAGTTGAACAGTATAAAGAATAAAATAATTTTCCAATATTTTTTAAAGAATTTGGCTCCTAAATTTAGTAGCAACTGACTAGTTACCTCATTCTTAGTTGCAGTGATGTGTGTGTGTGTTTTTTAAATATTTTTTTTAAATAAAAGCAAAATATATTATGGGATTATTTTTGTGAGATTTGTTAGCCCGAGGTAATAGTATATAATATTTTATGAATAATTTACTAAAAATCACATCTGGAGTGGATCATAAATTTAGTAGCAACTGAGTACTTACCTCATGAAAAGTTTCATTAAGGTGCGGTTCATTTTCCAGGATGTTTCTTACTGCTGGCCAGTCATTTCTCTCTATAGCCTGTACTAATTTGTTTCTGTGACATAACAATCAAGCAATGTTTATCAATGAATTGTTTGTTTGCTTCCACATGACATTGTTTATACCTTAAAATTAAGTTAAAATGAACCAGGTTTCTCATGAATGTTAATTATCATTATCAACATCATCATCGACGTCATCATTATCATCATCATCAGCACCATCCCTATCACAGCCATTCAATTAAAATTGTTATCCTTTTGAAATTATTCTCTCGTTTGTTTATCTTAATTTATTAAATTATCATAATACAGAAGCGTACTCACTGTTTCCTAGGTAAATGCTCCATGTTTACCAGAATGCTTCGTTACTTTCGTATACAGTTGTGACGTCTAGATAAATGAGATCGCTGGGAATAAGGTGTAGTATAGAGATTCATTAAAGCTATATTAACATATAATTTATGATTTATTGGTGTATACGAAGGCACAAAACATGAGAAGTAATACATTTATCATTACCAAAAAATTAGAATAATAAAATACACAACTTATTGTCGATCGAAAATATGGATTCTGTATGAACAGACTAACAATAATTCAATCCATTTGATCAGCCACTCCGAATTTAGACCACGCACAGAAATCTTCCCCTCTCCCAATTATTGGCGCCAGGAAATGACAGACGGGAGTACGATGACAACAATGAGAGTGTAATTAACCGGGGCCAGGGAACGACCAGAGAAGCCATTGGAGGAGGTCACTGGTCAGGGGCGAGGCTCCTGGAAACTTCGACATTTTAGAGATTGGAAGTTTATTTAAGGAATAAGTGTCTCCTATCCTAATAAATTAAGTCTGTCGAAGAATTGTGTTGAGCCCGGAGGATTGATGACCTCTCCCCATTGGGAGCCCTATCACACTGCACCCCCACCTCACTGGAGCCCCCACAGTCCTCTTCCACTTATTTGACGCCAGCTATCCCACTATACGAACCGATACTTTCATTCTGCTTCGTAAACAGTAAGAGAATAAAGTATGGGCGTGGCAGTAACGTATAAATAAATATATAATTGGGTTTTTTTCCCTAAATGTAGGCCTACAATCCTTTTGGAAATGCATTTACAAAAACTTAAAAATTAAGTGGTCAATCATTTATAATTATAGCAAATTTTGAATAACACTTACGTCGATTTTAGGAACCAAATAGCCTTCGCTGATTTGAGGTCTACTGTTAATGTCGATTTGTGCTTTTTATGGCGTAGGAATATTAGAGAAAGGAGGAAGTAACAAGGTGTTGAACAATGGTTGGCTTGTTCGAACTATGCCCCTAAACCCAGTAAATATGTGTATAATCGCTCATTCCGCGTGACTAGGTCTGGGATCACGTCCTGAACAGAGAATATAAATGTTATTTTTTTTAATACATAAGCCTCAATCCTTTTGGAAATGCATTTCCAAAGTCTTAAAAATGAAATGGTGAACTAATTTAGAATAAAACTTACGAATATATATACATTT
>NW_022729176.1:0-911 GCF_011630105.1 Anneissia japonica | reverse complement strand
TTTCATGAATTCATAGACTGACTGTTTCATTTAACGAGGCGGAGCCTATTTGAATGGAAAAGTCATGATAATATTCTTTCCATTGCATCCATAAACAAACATTATTTGTTTTAATAACACACCTAAATAGATCGGTTCAGTCTAGGCCTATCCTCCCCCGGAAAACCTAGGCCTAGGACTAGGCTAGAAATCTGTCTGCACATTTCAGAAAATAACAGCTGAATTCCGCACCACAAATTTTGTGCAAATTTGAGCTAGTTTTGAGGTATCATCCACACATTTAAAATACTTTACAGCTGTTACAGTAAACAAAATATTCAATACATTTTATACCGCTAAGACAAGTTCAGAAAAAAAGTCTTTTTAACCAATCAAAGAATTGCATTAGATTGAAGTCATTTCGTATCCATAGGCAACGTGCAATGGACGATTCAGATTTAAAAAACGGCAAGGTGGAATAAAATTTCAACGATGAGCGATAAAATTGGCGAAATAAGTAATGTCACGTGGTACAAAATTAAACAATCATATTACTGGGATCTATTTAGGCGTGATTTAATACCATATAACAAGGCCAACACTTTGAAATCAAATAAATGGAAATACATTTTACGATAGATTAAAAAATATTGTAGACAGAATCTGCACCAATGCGATTTGCTAAAGACGAATTGCATTATATATATATATATATATACATATATATATACATTTATAAATACACATATATATACATATATATACACATATATATACATTTAAATATATACATATATATATATGCATATATATACATATATACATATATATATATACATATATATGTAAATTTTAAATATATATATACAATCTTCAGGAGTGAGTGAATAGGAAGATAATGGAGGTATATAGGAGATTCATCAGGTGTATTT
>NW_022729175.1:330-524 GCF_011630105.1 Anneissia japonica | reverse complement strand
AATACTTACTGAGGTAGGCAGCTGAAATTTAGTACACCAGTCTTTCTCTTGTTCTTTATCGAGATAGAAAAAGGCCGGCTGGGCTGACACGGCATCCAAAGATGTAGCAGCTGGTGATTTTTTGAATCTTTGCTTCTTTTATAACTTGCACAGGTAGGCCTACCAGGTGTGGTTGGTAGGTCTAGTAATGAGTC
>NW_022729175.1:0-241 GCF_011630105.1 Anneissia japonica | reverse complement strand
ATGCTTCGCTTGCAGTATCTAATAACTAGGATAAGATATTAAAAGAAAACATAAAGACAAATAAAAAATTAAAGGCAGCTTCCTTTTTTATTGATTTATTGCGTGTTTTATGGTATACAACTCACATTTTAACTCGCCTAAGTTAAATCTAACGTGCTACTGCAATAGTTACACTTCAAATGCTATTCAAGTTAAAAGACAATTGGTAACCTGACTTGAAGGCCAAAAAATAACAAATGAT
>NW_022729174.1:0-500 GCF_011630105.1 Anneissia japonica | reverse complement strand
ATTAATAACATGAATATTGGCATATTCATTATCCGTCACAATTATGATTGGTCAAATACACTGATGTTACAGCGCCACCAATTTTCCCAGCGGTTACATTAATGTGTTCTTTTAAATTCTTGCAAAACTGCTTCACTCTTATTAACACATATGTGTCCAAGGAGCCTCAAAATCAAAATTAGTAAATGTAAAAACCTAACAACCGAAATGCTGAAAATGTTGAACTGCGGTTTTTTTTTTTTTATTTCATCGCTATGCATTAGTCTTGTTTTGTCAGGTAAGTACCGTAAATGCTCGAATAAGCGCCGCGGCGCTTATAACGCGCTTGGAGGCTTCAGTGCGGCGATTATCTGAGAAATTCTTTAGTAGAACCGTCTGTAAATTGCCTATTTATATAATTCTTTAAGTTAATCTGATTGTAATACTGAAATTTTCTTCAACAGTTATTCCACATTCAAAACTCATTGTATTACTGTCTAAAAATAATTAAGTGTTAATAT
>NW_022729173.1:364-558 GCF_011630105.1 Anneissia japonica | reverse complement strand
GTCATAGACCATACCAATAGGCCGTGACGATCGTTAAGCGCACACACATGGTGAAAAAATCTATGCTTCCGTTATTTTTCTCGATAGAGGGGGCTATTTTTTCATACTTCTCAATTGCGAATTTTCTCAATTACGAACGCCTTCAAGACCAAAGGGTACGTAATTGAGAAGGTCGACTGCAGTCGACCTTCCCA
>NW_022729173.1:0-326 GCF_011630105.1 Anneissia japonica | reverse complement strand
GTGTTTGGCCGATGACGTCATCATGCGATCGTAAAACGATTTTAGGTAACTTTTTAAAGCTATTATCCATGTGAATTTTGAGTGCTTTTGTTCATTTATTCTATTGCATAACAAGAAACTTCAAGTGAATTAAAGCAATTGAACATCAATTGTGTTTAGCGAGTCTTTATTTTATCAATTAAAGCATAACGGCGATAATAAGACGTGGTAAAGTCATTGCCAATAAGATAAACTATTAAAGGAGCACAAGTCACTGGTCTTTTTCCAGCGACATGCCGATCTAAATTTAGACCGTCTTACAGAGACGACATTAGACCGCTATCATC
>NW_022729172.1:0-523 GCF_011630105.1 Anneissia japonica | reverse complement strand
AATGACGATAATGGCAGCACATGCATGTAGGCCTAAGTGCCGTTTGCTCTGTCGGAAAGACCTATTTTCGTTAAATAGCAGCCTACCAGCTAAGAAGCTGACGACGAACGAAAAAACATTTATCAACTCCCTGCACACATATCACATGGGAACACAAATGATCTATAAATGGAGGAAAAGACTTTCCTCCTTGGTCTACAGAAATTCCCTTTGAGCGCCGCTCTGACAGAAGTGGGTCAGTTGAGATGCTAACAATAGGACGTTCGATGGAGTGCCTGGATGCCAGTTTAAAGTATGGCCTTGTCTGCCTGCCGGGCGGAGACTTCTGTACAGTTTTTTTAATCTTGCATAAATCTTGTTTTGTATTTTATATATTTTTATTGGTTAGTCCTACTGTTATTTTATGTGTGGAAGCTGTTTATTGGCTTATGTTAAATAAAAATAATATTGAGTGTTAAAGCCTATGTTAATGTCAAAATATAAATAAAACATACAAGTGAATGTTTGTGTACCGTTGTATTTC
>NW_022729171.1:0-552 GCF_011630105.1 Anneissia japonica | reverse complement strand
GGCCTTCCAGGCCTCATCAGTGCAGCTAGGGTACAGACCCAAACGAAACGTTCGACCAGCTTAGGTAGGGCCCAGACTAGTCCCACGACCACTAATGATTACAGAGCCAAGCCAAGGCAATATATATACACAGCCCAGGTGCGAATGCAAATAGTGGAATACAAGCTATGCGGCTCGGTTCCAGTAGATACAGAGAATGTTTTGTCATTCTTAACGCGTCCTACAAAATTCTTATGAGACAGCACTAGTCCGTGAATTTGTGAACAAGATCGGAGATCTAAATATGCAATCTCTACTGTCCATCAATGGCGGCCCGCTGGATCTCAATAGAGATTCTTTAATATATAAACTTAAAAAGGCAAATGGGAAAAACCCATAAAACAGCAAACGGCCACATAATACAAAACAATTTAAAATTAAAACGGAACAGTAGAATGACAAAATAAACTAAGCATCCACTGCAAGGAATCCCAATATCTGCAGACGGATCTGTTTCGGCCTTCCAGGCCTCATCAGTGCAGCTAGGGTACCGACCCAAACGAAACGTTCGAC
>NW_022729170.1:0-552 GCF_011630105.1 Anneissia japonica | reverse complement strand
CCCAGTGTTTTAATTATTGCCAGTTATGAGTCTGGTAAGTTAGGAATTAAGTGATTGTATATTTTTAAGTTGTCAGTCATATATTAATGGGAGTTCCCAATTTTAATGTGTTGTATTAATAGCTTACGATTCCTATTCTATGTAATGTTACAGCGAGTTATAGCTAGCAGCATTGGACGCCGTTTGACATGGCAAATAATATGCTCCAATTATGATTCTTATTTGCTATACTTAGACAATTACTGATCACCCTTTTCATGCATGATTTGATAATTATGATCGTCATAATGATAGAATTTGTAATATTGTGTATTTGACCTAGATTTCAGTCTTAGTTTTTGGTTAAACATAGCACTTGCTAAAGGACCTCCACTTGCCAATTTTTTCTAGAATTTCCGACGTGTAATAAGAGATGCAGTATGTTGTGGTTTGTTTTTAGGTTTAAACTTTCAGTAGCAGCTACGGCACTACAAGCACTTGCACAGATGTTTTGAATCTTGGATTGGTACACTCTGTAAGTTTCACTATGTTGTGCTGTGTTTATAAGAATAA
>NW_022729169.1:0-1744 GCF_011630105.1 Anneissia japonica | reverse complement strand
TTTTTTTTTTTTTTTTTTGGTACGACTGCCCGACGAGCTTTGGCCGATGGGGAGGGGGCTTCAGCAGACCAATGGGGAGCCCCGCCACTGGTTGAGACTTATATAGCATATAATACGTGGCAGTTGAATCATTCAATGAATTAGAATTACTTTGTCACCATCATCAGGTTCCACATCTGCGATGATTTTCATTAAGATACCAATCAGCATATGGATGTTAGTAATCACTGTGTTCTTCAACTTCTTGTTAGTGGGCGAATACAGAATGATTCCAACATCATTAAGGTAATTGAGGACGTGGATGAGGTCTTTTTCGTTAATATCACAATCAGCAGCAATCTTAGTGATCTATAGAATTAATTGGCATACATTAAAATCAATGTCTCACAATAATACCAAACTAGAAACATTTACAAACTTATATTTACTATCATAAATACTATCACAGAAGTATCGTGTTTTCAGTAAATCTAAAAGTTAATATATTATTTATTTCCTAAATTTAAAAAAATCATGCAAGATAAAAGGGGGAGGGGGAGGGGCCTCGGAACAAAGGAAGACAAGTTCCTATACCCTTAACGGATATTCATCAAGAGTTAAACCGGTAAATTTATTAAATACGGTCTTTTGTTCACACAGTGAATTCGTCAGGTGACAGGTCAGCCTAACAACGGCTTCTACTGTTTCATGATATCATTAGGCTATAAAGTAGAAATGCAGGGTACCTTATCTAAGGACATGCGCAGTGTGGTTTTTCCAACTTCTTGTAATTTATTTTGCAAGTCCATCCACTTTATCGGCATAGTTCTTTCCATCGCCTTCATATAGCTGCCTACGTTTTTTTTCAGTCTTTCAATTCCTTCATCAAATTCTGCTGTGTTATCTACGGCATACATATTGGGGTCTACATGACTCTCGTACGGTGTGTCTTCGATTTCCTCAAATATTCTTCTGAATTTGCTTTTAATCTTTGAACAGAATCAAAAATTGCAGTAAATTCATTTAAAGACTTAATACATACAGCAAATCTTCTAACAAAATCGTTAATGACTTACCGTTTCCTGCTTCTCAGCTTCAGTCCCCTTTAATTGGTCCTTGTGCGTCCCAATTAGACTAATTGGCGGTCGTGCTATTCCATTGATCGAAGGTTTCTTGTCTGTGCCATGTAGCAGTACAGCATGTTCATATATCGACTTTAACCAGAATACGTTCAATTGCAGATTAGTCATCTCAAATGGTCCCTGAAATTAAAAAGAAATAGCCTCTTAATCTACAAAATGAGATAGAGGATAAAATTATTTAATGCAAGTAATAATTATTGACTTCTTTGAAAGTAACTACAAATTATAAATCAATAAAATTATTTACTGTATGCAAATCTCTTGGTTCTGCAAATTTATCTAAATCATCTACCAAACTGAAAACAACTCCGTAAGATCCATCAGTAAGGAAAAACTGAAAAAGTAAATATTAAATACACATTAAATACAATGACTTAACAAAAATAATGTGAATGTTAATAGGCTATTTTACAAAAAGGTGTTTCATAATACATAGCCTGCAGGCTTAGAAACATCTTATTAATATTTTAAATGCTTTCTTTAAAATCTAAAAATTAGATAACGAAAATATGTTTTTTAAATAAATCTTGGTTTTCATGCAATTGCTACACGCTACTGCCGACAGCATTTGGTGATGCTGATTGGTCAGCATTTTCTGTTTAAAAAATATTGTTTTGTTATTT
>NW_022729168.1:0-638 GCF_011630105.1 Anneissia japonica | reverse complement strand
CACCCTATAGGTATGTAATTCTCTTTTTTTTTTAATCGTTTATCTTTAGCAAAAAGATTTTTTTTTCTCGTTGAAATCGCTGAAACCGAGATTGAAATCGACCATACCCGCAAGAACTGTTGAACGACTAAAGGAAGCCATAAGATTGATGATTGAATTGGAAAAACTGACAGTGATCGGACCTCGACAGGTTGATTTTCTGTTTGAAATTGCTGAGTATTTAAAAAGGGACGATCTCGTTTTAAAATTAAATGATTATAATGCAGGAAAATACGATTAGTTCAACGCGACAGCTGTAATCATAATCCGTGTGTTTCCGAATATCTTTTCGAAAAAATAAAGTTTTTGCTAGAAAAAATATCAAATTAAACTATTGGTTGCTGTTCTTGTTAGCCTGATAGTGTTTGACTTATGTAACGACTGACGAAAGAGGAACGCTTTAAAACAGGACTTTTATTTCAAAAAGAGAAAAATCGAAAATTAAATACACACACACACGCAAAACGTCTATTATAATCTGTTAATTTTTTTTATAAAAGCTTACTTCGGCCTTCGGCCATGAGCTCGTGACGGCAAGTGTCTAAGAACCGATGACGTACGCTCACCGTACAACGAAAACGAAATAAAAGTCGAGTTAA
>NW_022729167.1:0-1066 GCF_011630105.1 Anneissia japonica | reverse complement strand
AACAATAACGACAATAAATTAGTAATATTTACATTAATAATACTAATTAGTCATTATGACGATAAAAAATGTGATAATAACAACAACAACATTAATAGTAATATTTATTTTAACAAATAGTAATAATACTAGTATGGTAATAATAACGATATTTAAATACTGTATCAATTTTAATAACTAATTAGTGATAATAACGATATTGAAGGTGATAATAGCAATAATACAACAATAATAAATTAAAGATAATGTTTATTTTTATAATAATAGTAATACTAATTAGTAATAATAATAATGATAATAATGATACTAGGCCTACTTAGTAATAATAGGGTAATAATATCGATAATAAAGGTGACAACAACAACAATAATATTAATAATAATAATATGAGAAAAATACTAATAAAACGCCAATAACAACAACTTTTTTAAATTACTATTATTAAAATTATAATACTAAGACTAATAAATAATAATAATAATAATAATAATATGAATAATAATAATAAAAAATCGAAAATTATTTATTATCTATATGGTGCTGTAATAATAATAATATCAGCAAAAATTTGAACAATATATAATGTTAATGCTAAGACTAATAATTAATATTAAAACTAACGGTAATAAAAACAACAAAAATAATAACAACAATGACAACAATAATAACAGCAATAATAATAACAATTAGTACAATGTAGTACCAGTAAATGACTTGTGGGCCGAGTTGACTTGTGGCCGAGTTGACTTGCGGCCGAGATGACTTGTGGCCGAGTTGACTTGTGGCCGAGTTGACTGTAGCCAAACTTTTTGTGGCCGAGTTAACTTGTAGCCGAGTTGACTTGTGGCCGAGTTGACTGTGGCCGAGTTGACTTGTGGCCGAGTTGGATCGAATTCGTAAACATATATTGCATTAGCGTACAATGATGAAAAGTAATATATTTTTATATAAAAATGAAAAAGAGAGAAAAAATTAGGGTAAATACTGATCAAATAAAATCTATATTAATAATGGTTACAATTGGTTAATGCCTAAACTTTGAAATCATGTTAATATCCTTTTTTGT
>NW_022729166.1:0-1187 GCF_011630105.1 Anneissia japonica | reverse complement strand
AAACGAATGACCGCTGATTTTCGTATAATTTTTGCAGTATTTCAAATGAATGTACCCACTGTTGTTTTCTAATCGGATTGAAATCTGGCCGAATTTTGGCCGATATCGAAAAAAAGTTTGGCCGAATTTGGCCGTGAGATGGTGTGTGTTTGGCCGTGAAGCCTGTCGACTATCTGGCAACCCTGCACATTACCATTATGCGGCGGTGACTTTTTCATTCGGCAGCGACTATGTATTCGGCGAATTTGTTATGCGGCGGCGACATATTCATTCGGCGGCGACCCTAGCATTTGGCGACTGTCATTCGGTGACTTTAGCATTCGGCGAATATGTGTATCAATTGGTGACATTTCCAACGCATGCTTACAAGCCTAACTTATAGCTGTATATTTTTGTGTTATCCTGGTGCTTCTGTTTGCGTTTATGCTTTTCTACTACATTTGAAGAAGAATATGATAATGCACATTATTAGCGTATTTTGATGTTACTTTCACTAATAAGTGATTTCGGTCTAAAACAATGATTCTGTGACATTTAAAAAGTTGTAGTCCAGTTTCCTTGGCTCATCCAGTACTCTGGGAGTGTTTGGAATGTATAAATACGTTGACCTACAAGGTCAACGTATTTATAAAGTACTGTAAATGTAAATAGGCCTAGTATTATTCTAAATAACAGTGAAGTGATTTACATTATTTTCATCACGATTGAGAGAAAAAATGCGGGTCTTCATTTTTATGGTCTTCGGTCTTCGTTTAATAGACACCCATATGGTGTTTATAAAACGAAGACCCTTAAGTATTTCTTGATATTCCTCATTTTATTCCGATGAAATAGGTACTTGGCAACTGTTTTATGATGATTTTGAAATACTTTCAATAAGATAATTGAGTGGGTCTTCGGTTTTCGGGTCTTCGGTCTTCGTTTTGTAGGCACCCAATATCCTTGAAAATTTCACAACCAGACGCCCCAAAAAAATCGTAATTTTGATTTTGTGACAACCTGGTTAGGTGTATTATCATCAAAATCAAAGAGGTCTATGACATTTGTTTAATTTTTTAGCCTTCATTGTCATGGCAACGACCCATTATCTAAATTTTACAGTTTTTGTCAATTTTGAACATTTTCAGAATTGGAAAAAACACTGACTTTCAGACCTTATTTAAAAAAAAGGAACATGCACTATATAT
>NW_022729165.1:0-981 GCF_011630105.1 Anneissia japonica | reverse complement strand
TTAATTACCTTTGGCCTTGTAATAAAGAACCTACAGATACGTTACTATTTACTAGGCCTATAAATAATAATCGCCCAAGGGGAATATCTTTTGTGTTATTTCCCCTTAACGTCATTTTTTAATTGTTCTCTTATTCCTCCATTGTCTAAGTTCCCCTTAAGGTACAGGTAATAATTATAATTAATAATAATAATAATAATAATAATAATAATAATAATAATAATAATAATAATAATAATAATAATAATAATAATCATTTCAGCATTAATTACCTTTGCCTAAGGCTTGTAATGAAGAACCTACAGATACTATTTGCTAGGCCTATAAATAACTAGCCCAAGGGGAATATCTTTTGTGTTATTTCCCCTTTGTCTAAGTTCCCCTTAACGTACAGGTAAAACTAATAATAATAATATTATTATTATTATTATTATTATTATTATTATTATTATTATTACTATTATTATCATCATTTCGGCATTACATGTAATTAACTTGGTCTAGCCTTGTAATCAAGAACCTGCCGATTACTATGCCTAATATTAATAAGTAGCTCATTTTTACATTCATTTGGTGCTCTGCCATTTTAGCAGGTCTTATGCCATCCAGTATTTTAGAGATGCCTAATCTCAGCTCTACTCTTAATTTGAAAATAACTGTCATTCTGTTTCATTTGATCAGTGATAAAGAAAAACGCGCTTTTCCTTACGGTACCGTACTCTTTGTGCTTTTCCCAGAAAGCATTTTTAGTAGGCCTAGGTAATTATGCAAAACCCTAGGCCTAACTAAAAAATTAAAATTGTCATAGTATGTAACTCAAGTTAAAAATAACACTTTTCATTACTCGTGCAGCTTAATCAAATATTATATGTCATTTTAAACGACCCATTGGTATTAACATGGTAACATCAATGTATTTTAAAAAGGGAGTGTCTATGCTTACGCCGAGTCGTAAGCATTAGTCATAGGCTATGCTTACGC
>NW_022729164.1:0-755 GCF_011630105.1 Anneissia japonica | reverse complement strand
ACAATGCTTTATTGATTTTTCAGTTTAAGTTCCATGATATTTCGCTATTAACCTTTATACCCAGAATCAGGCAAATATACCAGAAATTTTACATTCGACTATCTAATGTAATCAAGGGTCCAAAGTGGAGAGAAGCCACTTCCATGAGTTTGATGAACTTGTACGTTAACAGGAATATAGATTTAGTGAAAACAAGCCAACATCATGAATTTATAGTAGATGGGTTAGATTCTGGGAAATTTTTTACTTCCTCGAAGAAGCGGAGAAGACACCAATTTCTAGGAGAGAGTCTTGCCTCTTGAGACATACTGTATGTAATTGAAGGCACTTTCTGTACATATGCAGGTAAGTGCAATAAAAGTAATTATTTAGCCTGTTGCTGGCACTCAGTTACAAAAAAAATAGATTCTACCAAGACCAAGCTCTTGATATCCTGTTTTCTAAACACAACTAGCTCAATAGAACATTTTTCAGGGCACGCTTGCTACAGCCAGTGTCATGTTAGAATTCTTTTTTTTTTCTTCACTTGTACACCTAAGTTTTAGAGCACTTACCCTCTTCAATTTAATCAAGGCTGTTTATCAATGTTTTTTTACCTATTTATGGTTACTTTTAGGACTTTTTTTTATTGTTTAACATCTTGATTTTACTGTTTGATTTCTTACCTTCAGTGATCCTTATCTTTAGTGATTTAAAGAGGCATTGAACTCAAAGCTTGTAAATAGTTGCCTCCTCTCCTTTTGTTGAGATTGTGA
>NW_022729163.1:0-640 GCF_011630105.1 Anneissia japonica | reverse complement strand
ACGTTTAATCTTACAAGCATTCAAACATTTATTTGCAGTTGATGAGATTTCGAAGAAAATGAAATTTTTAAAAACTCAATTCTGTCGACTAAACAAACAGGCACCATCTGGCAGCGGGCGTCTATGCCGGACTGGCTACCAGAATTGGATAATTAGAGAATTAAGTTTCTTGAGGCCTCACACAAAAGCAAAAGAAACCATCTCATCCTTCCAGGTAATTATACAATTATTATTACTATAAAAAAAACACCTTTACTTATAATAAAATGACAATTATATTAAACAAAGTTGCTGCGACTTAAATGCATGCAGTACCGGTATACAGTATTATATTTCTTTACGAAGCTAATCGAACCATTTTTGTTCAAATCATTCCGGCTTGCCAAGATACAGCTCCAGCTGTGCTGTTGAAATAATCCATAAGCTGGATTCTCTTTTCTTTGGGTTGTCTTCCGGCATTGTTACTGTGCGGCAAACCAGCTGATTTAAGGGGATTTTCTTGGTGCCTCCATGCACCTTTAACCAGTCTATGGTTGTTATCTTCGTAGTCAAGTAATCCTGGTGCTACGTAGTAGGGATCATTACGCAAATAATTGTGTAATGCACATGCAGCCATGACTAACTGCGATGCCTTTTCTGG
>NW_022729162.1:0-701 GCF_011630105.1 Anneissia japonica | reverse complement strand
CATGACTATTCCAGGCGAAGACAAAATGATCGATGTAGCGACCGTGTGCGTAACTCGTGGCAATTCTGAGATATCGTGCGAACAGAAATGGAAGGAAAGGTAGAATAAAAAAAAGTTGTAAGATCTCTGACAATAACAAGAGGTGATCCGCTAACGTTAGCGGATCACCAATAACGTCATAAATATAAATTCAACTAGATTTGAACTCGTCACTGAGGACGAGTTAGGTGATCCGCCGTACTTAAACCCTCACGAAGCACGCACGGTTCTGATTGAAAAGTATTATAAAACATGCTCTATTGAAAGAGTAATTTTTAGCATTTTAAAAGGAATTTTAAAGGAAAAGAGTAATTTTGAGCATTTTAAGGACTTACGAATGTGTACACATACGTCTTAACGTCCGTGCACACGGTAGTATTAATACAGTGTCAGAAACCCAACTATGTAACCGAAACGTAATTTCCAGCTTCAGTACGTGCTGTGGACGTGGAAATGAGCGTACGGCGCGTAAATTTTGGAAAGTTTTGGAATATCCAAAATTACCTGAAACGTGCTTTAAATTATCTGAAAAGTGATAATAACAATTTTAAAATTTTAACGCACAAGTACGAATAGCTTATACGACGCGTGCCTGATGACGGTAATGGCACATGAATTGAAACCTTGCCAAGTTTAATTTAAAATTTCCTGTTGGTTGGTAA
>NW_022729161.1:0-596 GCF_011630105.1 Anneissia japonica | reverse complement strand
AGTGTCTGCTACATTAAAATCGAAAACTAAAAAACTGTTAGAGTGGATAGAGCGTTACCGGGACAAAGGCATTATAGACTGGAACGCGTACGGGGAAGTTTTATTTGATGGAGAACTATTAAAAGGCAGTAATTTAATTGATTTAGTAAAAGATATTGTTCAGGAAAGACGAGGCTTCGAACCCCTAGGCTGGAAAGAATTCCTTGTAGTATTAGCAAAATTAAATACACCCGAAAGTTTAATCGGTAATTCGACACGTCGAAATGTTTATCAACGAATAAAATCGGGTGGAATGCAGCTGTCCCCGAAGTCCGAACCCATTGTAAAAAAGAAAACGAAATCATCGAAACGTAAATCACCTAGTAAACCTTGGATCGATTTTTAAACTATTGTTATAAAATATATATTTCGAATACAGTGATAACAGTGATATAATAAATAGATTGATTACTTCATTTATGATGTTTCTTTGTTGTATGTTGCATTAATTGTTTAGTGTTTCAGTTTTGGGGCGAGATGAGTGACAGTGAGAAAAAAAAAAAGGATAACAAATTAGCTTTCATTTCATTTTTTATTTCATTTTATTAAGCACACAA
>NW_022729160.1:0-1143 GCF_011630105.1 Anneissia japonica | reverse complement strand
TGTGACGAAAATCCATGATCTTCTCTTAAAAACCTTAAGAAGAGTGCCAAGTCTAAACTAAATTCCAACGTTCAATCTTCATGGAACCTCCACGTGAGGGGGATCCTTGTTCAGGGTCGATTTTATGATTTGTTAGCTAAGCAGGAGTCCTCTACTCATTGGAATAAAATGGTGTATAATCTGCCTTTAGGTGTTCTCATATTTATGTTTAATTCATTTGGGGACACTTTGAATACCAGAGTTAACCTTCAATGATGGGGATTTAAAGTATCAGAGGAATGCAAGGCCTGTGGTAATCGTGAGACCCTGCATCATGTCCTCAATTTTTGCGAGCGCTCCCTGGATCAGGGCCGCCTCACGTGGAGGCACAATAATATTCTTAAATTTAAAGCTGATTCCGCTAAGGAAGGGGGTTAGAGGCCAACCTCGTCCTACAATTGTTAATTGTGACCTTGTCCCCAGAACCAAGGATGCCCCTCATTCCACCACTGTGCCCTCACATTGTACCATCACTAATTTGATTCCTGACCTTTGTATTCTCTGGCCCGACTTGAAGAAACTCTTCATCATGGAACTTACCGTTCCATTTGAGTCGGGCATTGATAACGCCAACACATTCAAAACTAATAAATATGCCCCATTGGTTTCAGACATCCTCGGCTCTGTGTTCAAAGTTGATTTTGTTGCTCTGGAGGTGGGTTCTAGGGGGTTCATCTCTGACGACAACAATAAACACCTTTAAACTATCCATAAATCTATTAACTGTCCCATATCATTTAAGCCTTTTAAAGACAAAATTTCAAAAATTGCCTTAGTTTCATCTGACAGCATTTATTACGCCAGAGATGAACCCACCTGGATAAACCCGCCTCTATTCAACATCTAGTTTCTCTATTTCACTACCTTCTGGCCATGGGAACGTCTGGTCCTCGACGCTGAAATTGTCTTATTGTTCTTTTTTTTCCTCATGTTCCTTTGTTTTTGATGTCCGAATTTGTTTATGATGTTTTTGTCTTGTGGCACCCCTGCGTGTACTTTTAATTCGACAAGTCTAGGGTTTTTCGTTTCCTTTTATTCACTCCATTTCATATAAATTTTAATGTGTATTGATGTATATTTTTGATGAATAAAAGTGATATAGAA
>NW_022729159.1:0-1533 GCF_011630105.1 Anneissia japonica | reverse complement strand
CATGTAGGCCTATATCTATGGGCCTGTTTCTACTGGAAAGAAATAATCGATTAAAAATCAATTTTCGAAAAATCGCTTTTTTTCTCGCAGTAGAAACGGGATCAGTTTGAAAAAAGCGATTAAAAACACGCAATGGATAGCGTGTTTGAACGGTAAATAACCGATTTTGGCTGTGCACCTTTTAGCTGCAACACAAAAAAAGCGATTATCAGGTGAAATGTGACCTCCAAGTCAATCACTGCAAAGACTAGATCGTATTAGGCGCGAACTTTAAAAAAATTTGTCCTCGTTTATGTCCTAGGCCTACAAGCTAAAAATGTCAACAAACATGAGGAGTGACGAATTCATTTTGTAATTATTTTGTGTGGTTGGGGGATATTGGGCCTAGGACTCTCCGCTCTTTTGGCCTTACCGTTGTCCTCGTTTGGTCGTCGTTCATAATTGTGCCGCTGAGCACAGCCGAAAATATTTGCCTTCTCGCCCCATATCGTATCTTACTTCTCGTCATCATGACGACAGGAATGAGAAAGATACTATCCTATACAGTTAGGAAAACAACGTGTTGTATAAACAAAATGGTGACGTAATTTCTGTCACAAAAACCGATTTTCGAAAAATAAAAAATGCAGTTGCAACGGTTTTAAAAAATCGATTATTTTGTGTTTATCAGTAGAAACACACCCTATGCTATACCAAATACCGGAATGGTGTCCGGTTGGGCATAGTTTTAACCCTAGTTGAGCTTAGTGTAGTTAAGTGTAGCTAAAGTTGTCCTGGGTACGATGTTGGAACTGGAACTGCATCCTGTCGATTAGTCTGGAAACCCTTCATTTGCAATTTTGAATTTCTTAACTCATGAATCGTGTAAATTGTTGGGTTTGCAAATAATGATTTACATTTATATAGCGTATATTGTGCAGTGCCTCTATACGCTTTACATAAGACTATACAACAAAAAGCACAATGACTATAATGCATTAAGGTGTGGTGGCAAAACTGCTGTCTTAAAGGGTCAAAGGTTGCTTTTGTAAAAATGCGGTTATCTACCCCGCTGAGTTCATTGACCCAGTATGAATCTTGAGAAGATAGATGAGTATGTTACACTTTATATTTATGGGCTAATTCATTACTGTTTTAAGTACCAGACCTTCCTAGAAACACAGGGGTACTAAATAGTTATATACTGCATTATGCTTAAATTAAATTTAAATTGGGTCAATAATGAATAATTCATTTAGTTCAATTAAAAACTTTGTTGCCACCTATCGTAAGCTCTCACTGCCGCTGCAGTTGATGCCGTTATACTTTTTCTACTATAGCAGCTCGAAGCAACAATAGTAGCAGCAGATAACATGTTTTGTAGTCCAGTGCCGTGAAGTCTCTAACAATGTAGTTAAGCATAATTAAATTCTCACTTACCCGAACTTTTCTCGCCGGCACCGATTTGCATGTAATTTACCAGTAGAAGAATACAAGTTAACATCATTTTTCTGAAACCGAACTTCATCTTGGCTCACAAACTGAAAAAATATA
>NW_022729158.1:0-699 GCF_011630105.1 Anneissia japonica | reverse complement strand
TAATAATAATAATAATAATAATAATAATAATAATAATAATAATAATAAAATATATAAAATTTTACAACAGTTGTAATCACCAAGCACTCATCCGGTGTGCAAGTGTTTACAGCCATTAAGTGAATATTATTTTAATTTATTCGCTTAGACCTTAACGTACCTCGCATTAACACTTTTGTAGACATTCACACACTAGGCAGCAGCGGCTGCTAACGATTTTGTTTTATGATAAATGCTTATCTTTCAGAATAAGTCGAGGTGTTCGGTGGTTTGTTTTTATTTGACAACATATGTCATATTTACCAGTACGAGATACCACCATTATACCCATATAGCATGGTACAGTACAATAAAGAGTTAAACATTTTTGTAGTAATGCTATAATTATACATAAATTTTAAACGTTCAAGAGGTATCTGTGAGTGTGCAAAAAAGTCACCTGAACTGGGATTGGGAACCGGGACCTTCTGCTGTCTATAACCCTGTCTATATGCCCAGTAACCAACTGGTCCATTGAGGCTTTGGTTGGAATTCAAATCTGATTAAAGCAACTAAGATTTCACACTCTTGTTTTTGATCTTGCCTATGCGTTATAGTTGAACAACACTAGTTCTCGATGCACTCAAATGATTGAGATCATTTAGATACACCCATGATACACCCTCATCTTAATCATTTGATCGACAAGAATGGATATTA
>NW_022729157.1:0-513 GCF_011630105.1 Anneissia japonica | reverse complement strand
TATCCTTGGTCGATCGTCTTCCAACTTTGAGTATGTTATAGCTGAGACACTTCTCTTTCATATATATGACTTTTTTTACATTTTTATGACGTCATCATGGTCAAAAAATTGTTTTTTCTGACCCACTTATTTCTCTTTCTTTAAAACGTTGATGACCCCATATAATCTTAACCATTTGTCATTTCCAAATCATATTAGATGAGCATAAGCTTCAGGTCAAGGTTGAATGTTATGTACCATAATTTTCTGTTCGCGCCTTTTAGCGTGCACGTACGCGTGCGTCAACATTTATATATGTATAAAACCATAAATATTTTTAATCAGTTATAGCTCCTTGGGATGAAAGGTGACCCCCTATTTTTATTACATAATCTGAAAGCACATAAGTTGTAGATACGATTTTTTACTTCATAATGGCCTATCGGACATTGTGACGTCATCATATTGCCATTTGAATTAAAAAACTGAATTTTTATTTATGATGCCATTATGTTTATACTCGTTTGAACGTAT
>NW_022729156.1:0-682 GCF_011630105.1 Anneissia japonica | reverse complement strand
CCTGTAGGCCTATAGTCTTTGTCAACGCTACATAAAATGAACATTCTGATAAGAGTTAAATGGTACTATACTGTACAAGATAAGGGAGACAATAAATGGTCAAGTGGTGAACTATGGGAAAGCTTTCATTTTATGCCAGCCGCTGACAAAGTCTACAGGAGTAGCCGAAATATTCGCATCAATAAATAAAAGATTTATTTAGGCTTATATTAAAGGCCTAATAATAATAAATCAGTGCCGTAGCTGCTACTGGCAGTGCAGACAGTGTAAAGCACTAGGGCCCGGGGCTATTAGGGGTCCATTCATAAATAGACCTAAAAATAATAATTTCCAACTTAATTCCAACTTTAGAGAAGTGGGCCTAATTATTTATTACTGTGTTGATTTCAATTCAGTGGTTTATTCAAATGGACCCCAGTCGGCCCGACACTAATAATTTCAAAATTATAAAAAAAATAAATGGGTGAAAATAGGTAGTGGGCAGTTCTCTATTTTTTTGGGAGTTTTTTTTTTTTTTTTTTTTTTTTTTTTTTTTTTTTTTTGCTCTCGTGTGTGATGTACTTTTAGCATTTGATCGTTGAATAAGATTGAATTGTTAAAGCAGTTAATACCTACGGTATCGATTATAATCTTCATCCCCTTCAAAACCTTAATATATTTTTCGCAAGCATTGAATGATTTT
>NW_022729155.1:0-921 GCF_011630105.1 Anneissia japonica | reverse complement strand
TATATATATATATATATATAATGTATTTTGTATAAAATAGTTAATTTGTTTTGTAGCTATCAATATCCATCCGTTTTCAAGAAAAATACAGAGCACTAACACTTAAGAGAATAACAAATACTTTAAATATAAATCTTCTGCGTTCAGTTTAAAATGAAATCAAATATATTTTAAGCTTATTCCTCCATTCCCTTTCAATTATCTAAAGAGATATTTAACCGCTTCAATTAACATTGGATTCGATCAAGGCCTGTACATATAGCTCCTATAGAATCTGTGACTCAACAAACCAATTTTTAAACAACAAATGTGATTGGACAAACGCATGCCTAAAAACACGTCCGTATATTTGCTAGGCCTACGTTCCATTTTCGCGCTTCTTTTTAAATTGTTCAATTGTTAAAATCACTGAACTGCTATACGGTACTCCTCAGTTGATTTGGATAGGCATGGACAAATAAAATATACAGTAATCTGAAAGTTATCCTGATTTACAAATGTTCAACATTATAAAATTCAAATACCGTAAAACTTCGAATTAAAGCCCATCGGCTTCTTCTTTTGTTTGCGAAATTGATGCTTCTTTTCGAGATGGGCTTCTTTTTGAGATGGGCTTCTTTTCGAGGCTACTTTTGCAAACTAAGGAGGGGGCTTCTTTTCAAAATGAATGGTGTACATTTTGGGAATTATACTATGAAACATTATCATGGTCACTGTAAACATTTTCCTTCTACGAAATGCTGTTAAAATAGGCCTACAAGGAATTTGTTTTTTGTTAAATCATTGTGATAAAGTATAACAGTACAGACTAAAATTTATAATTTCTTTCAAATTTTTCAAATCTGTAACACTTAAAATCGAACTCGTTATGTTAATTGCTTTTTGACAGAGAGTATAGTCATTATAGTAGTAATTGTAATT
>NW_022729154.1:0-1020 GCF_011630105.1 Anneissia japonica | reverse complement strand
GGGACCATCCTCCTTCGCGTTCGTCAAGGGGTGTTGGGCGGACACGAAAGTCAGGTCCAAATCTTTGAGCATCCGATTCACATCGGGATCTTTCATCTTGGACACGGCGACGTCCATCGCCCGACCGACCTTGAGAGCTTTCTCGCTGGAAAGAGCCGCCGAACCCACTATTCTCGCTCTTCTGATTTTCCACGCTTTGTTGTAGTACAGAAACGCATCTATCTGCTTTTTTGACGGCCGTCAAGTTCTTGCCGTAAGCTTTGTAACTTCGACCTACACCCCCCGTCATGGGAACCAGCCGATGTCGAAACATGACTTTATTTTTGCCTTTCTTTCTTTTCTAACATAATACGAAAAAAAAAATATTTACGATAATACGCCAACTCTTACCCCCCATATCGGGTGTTCGC
Organism: Anneissia japonica; assembly: GCF_011630105.1. Taxonomy (NCBI): domain Eukaryota; kingdom Metazoa; phylum Echinodermata; class Crinoidea; order Comatulida; family Comatulidae; genus Anneissia; species Anneissia japonica. The sequence continues at coordinate 610 of NW_022729154.1, read as the reverse complement.
CGATCGCAGCTAAGTGTATTTGTGTATTTCCGGACTCGATGTCTGCATCGGAGAATAAAAAAATATAAGAAAGATGACATTCGGCACCAACGACGGCAACCTCCGATCCTTCGGAAAAGCGTTCGCCGACATACCCAAGCAGATGGACGATGCTCTGCACGACGTGTACTCCCTGAAAGGCGTGCGAGCGTTGCACGATCACTTCGCCCTGCACCTGCAGAAACTCTTCTATCTGATGGGGGCGCTCATCTCCGCGGTGTTCGTCGTGAACGAGAGCGACAGGGTTGGCAGGCACCCCGGAAAGATAGACTTCGTATTCGACGACGAATCCGTACGCGACGATCGGAGCTTCGGAGGCGCACGTCACGCTCGCGCTGAAGCACCCTCTCTGGATGACGGACAACGCGAGCGGCGTTCGAGAAGCATCTGTCCAGGTTCAAAGAACCGGCGGTGTGGGAACGCATGCTGCTGCACGTGCTGCCGGTCGCGGCGGCCGTCATGCTGGGTCTTCTGGCTTACAGCATCCCGTACTGCTTCTTGACGACAAAGTACGTTGACACGGCCTTCTGCAGCTCGTCGTTCACTCCGACGGTGAACCGCGTCCTTCTCG
>NW_022729153.1:0-1427 GCF_011630105.1 Anneissia japonica | reverse complement strand
GGATCTACTTAATAACCAGGACAACTTAGGCCTAATTATAGCTTACTAAGCTTTAACTATATATAGGCCTACTATATTATGATCAACAAATCACAACTTTTTTTTTCGCATTTAGCACAATTTTCTTTACTTTTTATTGTTATTGATATTAATATCAATTATTACTATTGTCATCATCATCATCATTGTTATTAGTATTATTATTACTAGTAGTAGTAGTATTATTAAACAAACATTTAAAGAAACTTGCAAAAGGATAAAAACGAAATTGAACCAATGGCATTTCTATCTTAAAAGACCTGGCCTGAGATTTATGGATTTAAGATTTTTTTAAATCACGCTTAGGCCTATGTGTTCTATTATGCCTATGTATAACGTGTACTAATGCATGTTTACATGTTTAGATCGAAGTATTCATTTTGAGTGATCCCAGGAAAGAATTTGTATTGGCTCAAGAATAAGCTTTAAAATTTTAACACTGTGTACAAAGGGGGGGGGGGAGCCGCGGCTCCCACGGCTCCCCCCTGGATACGTCCCTGATACAAAGGACCCAGGAGTCCCAAGTCTGCCAGAAATCGGTATGGTCTCAAACAAGTTTGCCACAAACAAGCAATAATCTCCCAGAAATCTATTTTGTTTTATTGGGTGCAGGTCAACTCGGACATAACCGACTTGGCCCTCAACCAACTCAGCCCATATCCGACTTGCAACTATCTTGTCCTATTACCATTACCGAACATTTTAATGTTAAATAGTATTAATAGGATGACTCTGATAAATATTCTAAGTAGGCCTAGGGCTATCAGGGGCGGATTTAGGGGGCACCTGCGACGCGCGCCCCACCTCCCTCCCCTTATATCACAAAAAAAAACAAAACAAACAAACAAAAACAAAAAAACCCGCTCCGGGCTAGCCTATTTATACTCATGCTGCCCGGTTGTCTAGTGAAAAATTAGTGAGAAAAAACATTAGTGAGAAAAAAAAAACCGGAATTTTTGAGACGATCTCTGCACAGAAGGTAACACAGCCCAAAAGTACACTGTAGCTAGTTTTCAGCTCTCCACGTACATGCAGTGAGTGTTGAATTATTAAGATGATCCCCTAGACATTCACCAACATTACAGGATATCATGTAACGTTATCTCTCTCAACAGACGATGATAGTTTGATCGTTCAATATGGTAGAACATTTTAAATTCAATATACTTTAATTCAATAGAACTTTTATATTCAATAATTAAACACTGGTGATCTTCAATGCTGTAGGTAGGCTAGCCTAGGCCCTAGGCGGGGCGTTAGGGTCTCATCTAGGCTAGGCCTAGCCTAGCTAGCCTAAATAAAGCACGATTTATTGCCACTGGAGGGGTCGTGACAAAGTGCGAGCCAGCGAGTCATGCGAGCCAATGAGCGAGCCATGCGAGCCAGCG
>NW_022729152.1:0-849 GCF_011630105.1 Anneissia japonica | reverse complement strand
AATATATTTTGATTCTATTTGGAATCATCACTCTTTTTTTGTTTTTGTTTTGTTTTGTTTTTTTTTTGGTTTTTTTCTATAATTAAAAAAATGTACAGTTTAAAAGAAAACTGAGGCTGAATTACTTAAAAAAATAAGAACACATTGAGGCTGATGTAAAATTTCAAATTTTTTTATTTGCATGCAATGTAAATAATTAACATTAATCAGTATTTCTTGCCATGCCTATTGATTTTTGTTTAACTGCTTGAAGACCTTGATAATATGGACTGAATTAATGAATAAAAGTAAAGCAATTGATGATTCCAATAAGGTGAAACAAATAAATTTTTAATATACCTCAGTTCAGCCAGTTGCATCCCATCAGCACTTTAATTATCTCTCTGATCACTCACTGGGTATATACATTTAACTACACAACAGTAAACACAAGGTTGAAAGAAGGTTTATGACAAAAATCTGAACTTTTATATGAATATTATTGAAACACTGTAGCACATCATATACCCTGTCTCTTATACACATCTAGATGTGTATAAGAGACAGAACATGTGTTAAATATTACAATTATATAATATTATCAATGTAGCCAACCAGCATAAACAATTTAAAAGAAACTAGAAATAATGAAAGTTTTGCTGTATTCATTATCATTTATCAGCAAGTACTGTTCTATTTTCTTCTTTTCATATTGCATTGTAAAATACAATACAATGCAATTCAAAAAGTCAATGCAATTTTTTGTAAAGAAAATAAATGTGTTGTTGATAAATGTTCATACAAAGAAAGACCTTAATAATATCTGGTAATATTTCTCAACACAGTGTATGGTATGATGTCATATCAAAT
>NW_022729151.1:0-682 GCF_011630105.1 Anneissia japonica | reverse complement strand
ATATATATATACTGTTAAATTATATATAAATCTTAATTTTATAAAAAAAAAAATATTGCTACACGACGTACACTAATTGAATAGGCCTAGCCTATAGGCATAGGCTTAGTATTCAAAATTAAACTTAATTTCTTTACCCAATTATGCACTAACCTTGTCCAAACTATCAAAGTTTATTTGACATGTCTAAATAATAATAGGCTTGAAAATACATCACATCATGATTGTTTCGTCAGCATATGCTGACTTCAGCAGGTGAGATGGTTCTTTACGAACGTTAAGCTTTTCGTAATCGTACTGTTTACCAGATATTCTAACATAAAACATATGTCTATGTCTAAAATCAATGATGTTCCAGAATAATATTTATGTACAAGTACAGTACGTTCACACTAAATTATATGCCCACACCTGAAATTGGTCGGCTGGTACCAGTGGCGTAACGGCGAGTCATAGGGCCCGGGGTATAAATAAATGTTGGCGCCCCTTGCATCAGCAAAGTATTTTCGCTCAAGAAGTGGCCAGCAGTGGAGTACTATCAACACACTAATTTATACTATAATTTGACGTTGGTTATTTTTTTTTTGAATAGATGACGCGTTTCTTAGATTGCTGAGATTTATTTATTTATTTATTTCAACAATCTTTAATGAGGGTGGTCCATCCAGCCGAAGCTGATCAT
>NW_022729150.1:0-1231 GCF_011630105.1 Anneissia japonica | reverse complement strand
GGGCGTTCGTACTCTTTGCAGAGTTTGCGAGAAATTTGGGATTCGACGGTTCTTTAACCGACGTCATTCAACTCGACGATCGGTATCTCAAGTACTGGAACGAACGGTTGTTGAATTACGAATGCATATGATATACCAATTAAAAAAAATAGATTACAAAGAATTGTTTTGTTTTTGATAGTCTCTTTATTTACTACACGAACACACACACACAATATACAATCTATTCTCGCATAAGTTCATCTGGTAGATAATGGCGGGATGACTCCCGATATTGAAGAGGAACGCCGAGATATTCGATCGGGCTTTCGTCGCATCCGAACGTCGAGGGTTTCATGATCGGCTCGTCGCCGTTCCTGTACACCCGAACCGTTCGGCCGACTACGAAGTTCTCGTTTCCTTCTTGTATCGTCGCGAAAACTTTCGCTTTTTCGACGATAGTCGGAAGCTCTAGGATGCCAACGACCCTGTGGTCGTGAAAGGTGAGGGTCATCAGACTACCCAATTTTTTCGGCGTTGCGGTAAGCTTTCTAGTTCCACGCCATCCAATTTCCATCGTACCTTCGCCGAACTTGAGACTCCAAAGAGGTAAACCACGTTCACTTCCGACTTGGGGTTGTTCCACCGCTCTTGGAAAGTAATAAGGCTTAGGTTTTTCGCGGCGGCATACACGACGAAGGGCGGATACGGATAGTTTATAGTCCGACCGTCACCTAAAAATTTTCCGGCAGCTTTCCTTCGGAATTTGCATAGGTTCCTCGCCTTCAACCCGGGGCCCTTGTCGTCTTCCTGATCTCCCGTTGATTGGCCGGTTACGAAGACCTCCCCTCTTTTCGTATAGTTGAAAGCGAAAAAATCGACCGTCAGCCTAATTATGTGGTGTCGGTCTTGCCTCAAGAATTCCGTGTCGATTTCGACGACCGTCATCCTCCCGCGAGCGCAAATCGTAGTCGACACCGAACCCTCGGGCACGGGAATGCTGTCTTCTCTGTGCTCCTCGTGATCGTGGCTCGACAAGACGCCCTCCGCGAGGACGTTGAATCTCCGATTCCCCACTTTCGGCCGTAGAAGTTTAACGTTGCCGTGTCTCCCACGTGCAGTAGGTTTTTCTCGATCACGACGTCTAATTCGGTATTCAGCTCGTTGCACGGATGACTCCTCGGAAGTTCCGCGCTTTTCGGAGGAGGTAAGTCGTAGCAATTTTCGGTCGCTCCTCCTGACAGAAAAGTTA
>NW_022729149.1:0-1598 GCF_011630105.1 Anneissia japonica | reverse complement strand
TGTTCTTTGAATGCATAAGTAATAATATGCTATGGAAAAAAATTGACAATATTTTCAAAAACCTTGACAACAGCTGTATTTCTTTTAAAGAACTCCTCCTGGGTTGTGACAGTAAAATTAAGAACCAAATATATTCCATTGCAGTCTACGCTATTTACAAAATTAAAATTTTAACTGAGCTGAACAAACCAGTATGTACGAACCCTTGGATAGCGTTTAAGTATATTGTAAAGAATATGAACGCAATGGGCTTATTAAATAAGCTCTTTTGAATGTTTAATAATTATATGCCCTTTATTATTATAAAGATTATCATTATTATTAGTAGTAGTATTATTGATCGGATGGTAAAATTTCAACATCATTACCATTACCAGTGATGTTGCCAACATAATGCGATAGCTCTCTGGTTTGCAGTTGGTGTAATTTTAACAAAATTTGGAGAAAAAAGTTGTATATAGATAATTAATACATACGTAAATTAGTATGCATGTATGTTTTTGTGAATATTATAAGTGTGTGCATGGGTGTGTGTGGGTGTGTTTTTGTATGTGTGTGTGTGTGTGTAAACTTATATAATGATGTACGTTTGAAAACGTTAGAAAATGACTAAAAGAAAGTTCTTGACTTTTGTTTTCATTATTATAAAGATTATTATATTAATTATTGATCTGAGATGGTATTGACTTCATTAACATTATCAATGATATTACATCAGCAGGATACGTTACTGTTCTGTTTTGTACGTAAAAGAAAAACAATTAGAATTGCTGAAATAAAAAAAAAATGTATAAGTAGGACTATATGGTATTGGTGTTTATGTATGTGCGTGTGTATATACAGTATATACATGTGCATGTGTTTAAGAACAATTTTGGAATATTCGATGAATTACATTTTGGGACCTAAAAGAAAAAGAATATATTAATGTATTTTTTTTAATTAATAAAAGTTTAAAAGATGAGTTCAAAAAATTACAGTCAGCCATTGCGGACTGACCCTTTTTAAGTGCAATTTAGTTTTCATTTTTATACTTTATGTCATTGATGACAGAAACAAAAATAAAAATGTAACAAAAAGAGATAGAAATAAAGGTGGGTGAAATTCCCACGAAAGAGAAAAAAATATATATTTTTCTTCTCTCTTTCAAAACTTATTCCGGTTGCTATGGCAGTTGCCCTGTATGCGAAAGGTCCAGAGTTCGAGTCCGGTTGGAGGCTGAGTTTTTTTTTTTTCTTTCATTGTCAGATTCGTCTTCTGATATGATTAAATTTATATTATTCATTGCATTTTCCAACTTGCTGTTTCTGGGTTGTTCCAAGCCTTAAAATCACATCATATACAAGTATCTCATTCAAGATCAAGCAGGCTGTAAAGAATGCACAGAAGAGGGCATCTAGTCATGTGCGATATTAGTTCTATATCAACATCGTGGCGTCAGACACGAAAAAAAAAATATGAAAGAAAAAAAAAACTGAAATTCTACCTGGCGCTTCAGTGTGTTGGTGGACAAGTGGTTATTATGTTCGACATGCAAAAGATTCCGGATTTGAGTCCCAGTTGATCTTGAGTTCTGATTAAATGAATAAATAAATAAA
>NW_022729148.1:0-1705 GCF_011630105.1 Anneissia japonica | reverse complement strand
ATATTTGTAAAATTTATATTGTGGTTATATATTTAACATACCAAGTAAGTTTTGGCTCCATGTATTCATTTTCTATTGGGTTTGACACACTAAAATTTAATCACTGGCCTGGCTGCACAAAGTGAGATTAAATTTATAGAGAATCTCGTAGTTAATTTCCTATCCATGAGTGGCAAATGTACTTCCTTTAGAATCCTGAAAAAATATTGTGGTTGTTGCTCTTTTACCTGTGAACGCTTCTACATTTCACTTTGTTGGCTCCTTACCAACATCATGTCAGAGAGACAGAACATAAGATATGTACAGTCGGCCATACTTTGTAGCACCCTTGGAGGGCATAACTGAACGTTAGCTGTCATCGCAAGACTTCTCAGGATTTATCCGGACAAGGAACTACATGATACGATCCGCCCACGGAAGTCTTAACGGAAGGGTGAAATTCGAGATGAGTTGCAATTGTGACACCTGAATTGGCATAATTACTGTTTTCACATGCTTTTACTAAAAAAGAATTATGATAAACATTTCAGAACTGTCAAACTTATTTATTTCAACTACAGTGTTTGGATGAAACACAAATTTGGCAATTGGGGGATTTTAAAAACATTTGGCAAATCTGTAACAAATTATTTGCAACATTATTATTATTGTATTTAATAATAATAATATGTTGGACTTATATATGGCTTAATGTCAACAAAGCCTCTAAGCGCTTTACATTATTATGGTACCCCTAGTCATTGGATCAAGCACATATAGAACTGATACACTGTACTTAGCTCCCTATGGAGAATTCCATAACGTTACAGCTGTAATCAGCACATTTTGTGTTTGAACCTACCAGGTACCCACTTGTACTATTGGTTGGAGAGAGGCAACTGTAGATGCATAACTAAAACCTCTGCCTCTTTAATTGATCATATATATTGTAACTCACCTGTTCATAAATTCAAATCTGGTATACTCTACTGTGACATAACTGATCATTTACCGATATTTTGTATTTCTTGCAAAGATAAACCGTTTATATCAAGTAGATCTAAATATACATATACCAGAATAATCAATGACACTACTATTTATTCTTTATCATCTGAACTTATGGTTACTGACTGGTCTGAAATCCTTAATGCTTCAAACAATACTGATGGAATGTATTACTTATTTTATACAAATTTATGAATATTTATAATAAGCATGTAAAACTCCGCAAGAAAAGAACCAATATTCGTAAACAAAATAAACCATGGTTAACTAATGGGATTATTCATTCTATTAATACTAGAAATAGGTTATATAAAAAGTATATGAAATCTGGTAAAGAGATCGATAAAAAAAGGTACACTAATTTCAGAAATAAACTAACTAACATAATCCGCTTATCTTCTAGAAATTATTTCAAAAAGCAATTCGATATTCACAGAAATAATATTAAGGCCACTTGGCAAACAATTAATTCCGTGCTTGGCAGAAATACCAAATCTAAGTTTCCACATTACTTTCTTAAAAATAATATGAAAATCACAGAAATTACTCAGCATTTCTTAACTCACCTAATATTCATTCCTTATTTCTTACACCAGTGTCGGAGAAAGACATTATTGACATTACTGACTTATTCAAATCTAACAAAAGTCCATGCGCCGATGATATTCATTCAGATGTTATTAAAAAAGTTTCTCCATTTATATGTAAACCATTGTGT
>NW_022729147.1:0-887 GCF_011630105.1 Anneissia japonica | reverse complement strand
TGTGTGTGTGTGTGTGTGTATGTGTGTGTGAGTGGGTGTGTGTGTGTATGTTATTATTTTTAATCTGGTTTAAAACCCCACTGATTAAATGCATTGGTAGTTGTAACACACTTTCTATAAAAAATATAATTAAAAATCTATTTCTGTGACGAAGTAGAGGTTTCAAATAATATACAAATATACACACACAATTATCTGAATGTATATTATTTAATAACATTTTAGCGTGATGATTTACTAATACTCATATTGTAAGGTCTAGAAATATAGTAAATTGTAATTTATATTTGGTAAAATGCCATGTAAATCTAATATTTTTGAAAATCAAAGAAAAGAACATTGAGTTATTATTTGTATATTTCTATAAGTCATTAGCTTTCATTTGAAAATTAAAGCGAGATAAAATGTTATGGCCATTAATCGAAGTTTACCAATAAAATTCCATATAGCATACCATTCCATTATGGTATTTGTACTAAGATTTTGCCAGTAAACTTAAAAGAATGTGTACGCCTTACTTATGTACGGTACTGTTTTTCTACCTTATGGCTTATTGATAGTTTTAAATGAGCAATTATCAAGTTTATTATATTATTTAGACTTCTCTTGACTGCTTTGGTAAAAGTATACCTGCTTGAACTTGTTGGATAAATAAGTGTGAAAATGAAAGTTATGAACGGAGCCGCAAACCGATAATAAAGCCATACTTTCAATATTAACAATAAAAAAAACCAGTTAAATGCACAAAATTATGATAATACTGTAATATTAAATGTGTATAAAACAAAAACATTACTACAGCTTATAGCCTAATGCTACTACTACATTACTACCACTACTACTACTACTACTACTACTACTACTACCACTACTACTACTACTACTAC
>NW_022729146.1:0-903 GCF_011630105.1 Anneissia japonica | reverse complement strand
GAACATTATTATGCACTTTTAATTGGCCTAATGAAAATCATTTAAATAGAAAATAATGCTCAATAAAGATTATTATCACTGATTATATTAAGTGTATAGTTAGGTTGTATACTTATACAGTAATATAAGCAATGACCAACGCCTAGACGAACATACATAGGCCTATAGACAAATACTGTACTGCAATAATTTAAACACAGAACACAGCAACAACCTGCCTATTAGTATTAAATTAGGCCAAGAATAATAGAACTAGGGACTATTCTAGGCCTATAGATCCGAAGATAGTTCTAGGAGGACTCTGACCACTCATTGCTTTCCTAGGCTACAAAAGGCATAGGTCTAGGGCCTAGCATAGGCTTGTAGTAGTAGTAGTAATAGTAGTTTTGGAAAATGCCTCTGGGTATTAAATAAATGTGATGATGATGATGATGGTTATGACAAGGAGGTATTTAATACCTCCTTGGTTAGGATGACGATATATACTATGAAGTTTTTGCTACTCGTTTGTGTAGGTTACTTACCATAAACTTGAGGTACGCTTCGCATGTCAATGGCTCTGCATCTTCGTTGCAGACAGTGCATCTTGTCAATTCTGTTGATTGACTGACCATCGTCTTCATTTTCTCTCACGCAAGAATCCATTTTTTCTCGACTCGCGAATCGTAATCAGCAGAGAGCGATAAGAAGTTGTGTCTGACGTCTAAATAATTATTCAATAGTTATCTGACGTCATTTTAGGCTTCCTACATTCTAATTGGCTAAAAGAAACATATATTTGCCAAGTATTTGCTTATGTGTACTGCAGAAAAAAAATACGCGTCCCGACCTTGGTTATGTTTTGAGAATAGACAATTACCACGTTAGCCTAGTGACTGCGCACACACATACAGTACACGTACA
>NW_022729145.1:0-741 GCF_011630105.1 Anneissia japonica | reverse complement strand
TTATGGGTTCATTTAATCGTTCAACAGTTCTTGCGGGTATGGTTGATTTCAATCTCGGTTTCAGCGATTTCAATTCTTCTTCGTTGATTCCAGAAGCAAAATCAAGTATCATGGACCTATGGGGGAAAAAAACAATATTAAATTAGCTCGGCAATCATTGGCGAGAAAAAAAAATCTTTTTGCTCTAAAGATAAACGATTTAAAAAAAAGAGAAATACATACCTATAGGGTGAAATTATCTTTTCACCGAGTCCTTCCGTGCTCCCTCGAAAGTCCAAAACATGGCGTTGAAGTTCCGAACGCCTTATTAGTCCCAGAAGCTCGATAAGTATTTCCAATCTCGATGAATAAAGTAAGGCTCTATCCTCTAGTTTATTCATTAACTCAATGCCTCTGGTAACTTTTTCCAATTCGCCATGTCTGAGGCCGATGCTCTCATCCAGGCATAAGTACTTCAGAGCCAAAACATCTCGATCCTCGAGGTACCTATCGACGTTCACCAACATCCCGCGATACGATGATTCGTCTTGCCCGGCCATTGCTTAGTTTTAATGGATGGACAGGTTCCGCCGCTTATTTATAAACCAACTATAAGTCATGGGTACTTGGAACCTTGACGTCATCCGTACGCCCTTATTTGAAAGCATCGATGCGCCGGTAACGATGACGTCATGGTTACTTAGAAAACGTCAGCTGACTAATCCCTATATATACTCGTGAATCATCACGAAACGATACATT
>NW_022729144.1:0-1212 GCF_011630105.1 Anneissia japonica | reverse complement strand
CTTCTGTACTCCTTAGGGGTTTGATCCTTAGTAGATATAAAATGAGAAACATTTTTATACTGCCCAACAAGGTTTCAAGGAAATGTATTTCCATTGGGATCTTGCAAACGAAACATTCCTAAAATAAATAACAACATGAAAATGGTATCTACAATTAAAAAGAAAATTTAGCTAAAATTTTAAAAAGGATTATTACAATTTTAAAGTTCAAGACAATATAAAACTCATTAAAAATAGACTTTAGACCAATTAAAATTCATCTGAAAGAAATTCACTTTGATATAAAGGATGACCACAGAACAACAGACTAGACAACATGAAAAAAATTCCTATACATTCCAGAGGTGATCTTTTTAAATGAGTTTAATGATGTGGAGACCTTTATTTGTGTTGGTAATCTGTTCCAATCTTGAATTTCTGTGAAATTCAATGTTTTGTCAGCACCTCCCTTTATAATAGGGATCCTAAAGTTTACTGCACTGCTACGTGAAATGGAAGCGATATTATTCTGTGTATTTGAGTCAACTAGCTTCTAAGGAAGTTAATTTGGCTTTCTAGCAAGATTCAGTAGACTACAAAGTTACTTAAAACCAGGGGTGATGCCAGGATTTACCCTTCGGGGATTCTAAGGTCCCCGATGGGGGCTGATCTCCCCCAACAAGAAAAAAAGTGGACTTAGTGATCACTCTGCCTTTGCATTAGCTGAGCTTTTAGAATGATGTGTTAGTAGCACGCTTATTGACACTCTTCGCACAGCTCTTCGCAGCAATTCACGGTGGTATGATGATAAATACAATGATGGTTAATGAAGTTTGTAAGCAGCTATTAAGGTAGACCTAAACTGGTAGACATTTGTTTGGTAGATTAAAATGAATTGTAAACACTGAATTATTTCAGCATTCCTTATTTTTTAGTCCTTTCATAAGCCAATCACCTTGTTATCTCAACTATTATGCCTTTCTAGGCTTCATTCGTGTTAACCTGCGCCGCAGAGAGAGATTTGATAGGTTCGCTGTGTGCATTCTTAGCTTGGCCTAGCAACGAAATATTCCATTGCGATTTGCCCCAGCTTTGGACTGTTTTGCACACAAGATGCAAAAAATCGAAGTCAATATATTGGTTAGGTTAGTGATCAGTCGGGAATAGGAAAATTTCAGTGCAATAGAAGTTATAATAAACAATAGATTTTGGTTATTTTTCAGTTTGAAGATG
>NW_022729143.1:0-2039 GCF_011630105.1 Anneissia japonica | reverse complement strand
GTTATTATTATTATTACTATTATCATCATCATATTTATTGTCATTATCATCACCATTATCATTATTTCCATTTAGTACAATTATACTGTCGGGTAAAGTGTTAATGTTGCTTGAAATAAATGTGGCTTTGACTACCACAAAAGAGAAAACCTTATTCACAGCATCCCACTGTGATTTCTGAATTAATACCGTACCTTCTTGTTCGCTTCACAGTTTTATGTGCGTTTGTTGTGCAGTTTATTTCACTTTATTAAATAAAATTAATTTATCACCAGAACGTTAATTTCGGTCTTTTTTGTGAATTCATTTGATGCCTCTGTATTAGTCAAAAACAACTTTGGAGACCACTTGCAGTTCTAGCAAAGATACTAGAACACAAGATTGAGCACTCGCATAGTAAAAATGAGGCGGAAATCGTGCCCGACGTAAGCGGTGCCCTTCCTTTTAACCATGCAAGTTTTCTGGTAAGCGTTATATGGGCACCAGTTCCGTCAGGTCGAGCCTAGGGCCTAGTCAGTTCTTCATCTAGCCTACCTATTGTATTCTAGCTAGACCTAGCATTGGGCGGTACTACGTGACTGGTGCTGGTGGGTCTAGCTTAGGGAATACAGATCATTTCAGTCGCGCTTCGTTTCGGTCGCGCTTCATTTCGGTCGCGGTTTGTTTTCAACAAATATATGGAGCGCCAATGGAGTTTCGAAACGCTAAATTCAATATTACTAGGCCTAATTACCATTGCAAGTTCGTCAATCGGTTTATCATACTTTTTTTAATTCTCTTTTGTTGTATTTCTAATAAGTAACAACAGGCTACTTAATAGCAAATAAAAATAATACTATTATTACTAAACTATCAATTACTGTAATATTATTGGACGGTTTTTATTTTCGTTTTGTTATGAATCCTACGCTTTCTACTACATAACAAATACAGCAAATAAAATAAATAATAAAATATGATATGATGTTATATATTATTATTATTATTATTATTATTATTATTATTATTATTATTATTATTATTATTATATTATTATTTTTATTTATTTACATTGTATCAGAAAAAAACAGCCAATTTGTCATTTAGATTACTGTAGCATTAGTTTATTAACAATTATTTTTATTAGTATTAAAGTTTGTTATTGTTACTATATTACTGTATAACTTGGTGCTATTTTTCTTTTTTTACAGAAACAACGCAGATGTTACGAAGTTGACCGAGTTTGCGATACGTGTTTTTTTGTTTCTTGCTATATATATTGATATAATTTTTATTAATGCTTGAATCAAATAAAAATCTATGGAATAAGTATAGTCAATAGATTTAGTTTCGCATAGGTTTTTTTTTCTTGTCTGTTACGTTTCCATTTACCATAAATGTTCTGATCATATTTATAATAATATTGTATAGGAAATATGTATTTTCATATTTATATTTTCCATATAAAATTATCAATACATTGATAATTGCATGCGGTACATTTTAAAAGCCTTTTCATGCTTCTGTTATATTCATAAGCCCCAGAAAATCACTCAATTTCTTTAGTTGTATAACTGGGGTATAATTGTGGAAAGAAAAGTTTCAACATATTTATTGCCATCGTACTCTTAAGGCGATAATGACACAAGGTTTTTTTTGTTTTATTTCCATTTTTGTTACATAATTGCAAAGACAGAAGTAGGTCAGATGCTAAAATAAATGACTAGCTGTTTCTATGTACAAACACGTACGCTGAAGCGCAGTTCACCATTTTACGTGTGTTCACCAACTTCATGAAACCAGTAACTTCGAATAGTCTGCACTGGCTGCTGATCATGTTTATAAAATAAAAAAATAAATGGATAATAAAACATATATTTGTTATATGATTTCATGTGTAATGTAAATAAATATGTATAAATTTTATGTATAAATATATATATATGTATATATATATATATATATATGTATATACTGTATATATATATATATATGTATATATGTATATATATATATATATATGTATATGTATATATATATGTATATGTATTTATGTATAT
>NW_022729142.1:0-756 GCF_011630105.1 Anneissia japonica | reverse complement strand
ACGTTGACATAATAGAGACATAAAATTTTATGTCTCTATTATGTCAACGTATGCTATCGCACCCCATTATTCTACTGTTCTACTGTCATCTTATTCATATATGTAGGACTGGTGACTGTCCTCTTAAAATGCAATATGCGAGGGTTATATAATCCTAATCTGGCTTATGCCGTCCTCTATATTGTATATACAACCAGATTACAACAGTTTAATTACTATACTGGAACAGCCTTAAACGCCGGGAACCAGCGTAGATTTTTAAACCAATTTCTAAATACGCCATTTTGGAATTCATCCGAATTATGACTGTAAACACACGCATTTACAGGGTTTTTTGGATTCAAAATAGTACGTATGGGTATGTATGTCTTTCTCTAAAAGTTTAGACTTATATTAACTCTAATGCTTTAAAAAACATTAAAGTTCAGTCAACCTAGGCCTAGACAAAGGCCCTCGGCATAACCTAGTTTAGGCCTAGATGAACAACTTTCGGCTAGATCATGTGTGGGAAAAAGTCGGGCCTCTCGCTTAGGGGTGAAGGGCCTAGGTATTTAGAATTGCCAAGAGGCTCCCTACTTTGAGTGTCATAGTGGGTCCCCCTAATAGTACCTCCCTAGTGTTCTATTACCTCAGTGCAGGCCTATTTGAATTCACTATTTCTACTACTAGCCTCCTATATTAGGCTTAAGGCCTATGAGGCGCCATCTGTTAACTTATTATTTAGCAAAAATAACATGGCTTTTTACGTTATATATT
>NW_022729141.1:0-893 GCF_011630105.1 Anneissia japonica | reverse complement strand
TTATCGTAATTTTTCATATTTTTTATAATTTTTTTTTATACCAACCGGATTTTTGAGAGATTATAGGTGCGTTTTCCCACGTCTTTGTATGGGCGCTAGGCGAATAATTGATTTATGGATTTTACGTCGCGGGGTAAGTTAGGCTTTTTCAGGCTACGGTGCGTAGTGCAGTGAAGGTGACTGGACCGGCTCGTAGGCCTAGGGGAATTGGCTTAGGCCCCCCCCCCCTGAGGTGAAATTTTATAATATTTTTTATCTTCCGACGTTTTTGATCAAAAATTACAAATTTAGTTTTATTTTGTAAAGGAATAATTTGTGCTGATTTGAAGATGCATTTATTTATTCTGACTGTTGAATTAGTATTTTAAATCTTTTTTTTCAAAATTTTTGATAAACAGGGCCTAAAAAAATATTTAAATAATTACTTTTTTTTTTCTATTTTAAAAATTTCACAACACTATATAACCACTTATTTAGGAAAAACATTTTATTATCTTTCAATTCTTATCAAAGGAATTTGTATTACTCTAAAAGAAAAAATTATATTTAATTATTTTTATGTCACTAAAAAAAAAAAAAAAAAAAAATAGGTGGGCCTGGATGGGTTAAGGCTGATATTATTGTGGGCTTTTTATATCTCTCGAAAGATGGGAGGGTGACAAAACAGAAGACAGTTCTCCAATGCATTTAAACTTGTGTTAAATATACAGGAGTTCCCTTCTTTTTGCACCCCCCTGAAAATATATGGACCCATCCCAGTACCTTACAGCAGAGTATTCAGTATGTGGTAAGTGGAACGTACCACTTAAGTGAGTGTGGCTGATAAACACGGCCGGTGTATGTTCACAATGGAATAAAATACATTATAAAATGATATTGTTAAAAATGTATAT
>NW_022729140.1:37790-38598 GCF_011630105.1 Anneissia japonica | reverse complement strand
CTCAATTCGTCGAGATAATAAGTACTTTTGCTAAAAAAGTGACAATGTTAAAAAGTTGAGTAAAATTTTTTTTTTTTGTTAGCCAAGGTGAGATAGCCTCAAACACACACTATTCCATTAAAAGTTTGAAGTTTCTCGGAAAAATACTCGAAATATGGTGAAACGTCAAAAGTTTGCACTAATGCTCAACTTGGCGAGATAAGCATTTTTCTGCAAAAAGTGACAATGTTAAAAAGCTGAGTCAAAATGTAATTTCTTTTTTTTTAGCATGGTGAGATAGCCTCAAAACGTTCTTGAAAGTCAAACTTTTGCACTAGGTGCTCAACTCGGCTAGATAAGCACTTTTGTGCAAAAAGTGACAATTTGAAAAAGTTGAGTCAAAATGTAATTTTTTTTTTGTTAGGCATTGTGAGATAGCCTCAAACAAACACTATTCCATTGAAAGTTTTTGAAGTTTTTCGGAAAAATACTCGAAATATTGCGGAAATTAACAATTTGCACTAAGAGCTCAACACGGCAAGATAAGCACTTTTGTGCTAAAAGTGACAACGTTAAAAAGTTGAGTCAAAATATAATTTTTATTTGTTATTCACGGGATGATAGCCTCAAAGAAACATATTTCAATTGAAAGTTTGAAGGTTTTCGGAAAGGTATTCGAAATATGCCGGAAAGTCATAAATTTCCACTAAGTGCTCAACTCGTCGAGATAAACACTTTTGTGCAAAAAGTGACAATGTGAAAAAGTTGAGTCAAAATGTAAATTTTTTTTATTAGGCACGGTGAGATAGCCTCAAACAAACACTATATC
>NW_022729140.1:36642-37754 GCF_011630105.1 Anneissia japonica | reverse complement strand
GGAAAGTCAAAAATTTGCACTAAGTGCTCAACTCGGCGAGATAAGCACTTTTGTGCTAAAAGTGACAATGTTAAAGAGTTGAGTCAAAATATAATTTTTATTTGTCAGGCATGGTGAGATAGCCTGAAACAAACACTATATCATTGAAAGTTTGAAATTTTTCGGAAAAGTACTCGAACTATGGCGAAACGTCTAAAATTTGCACAAAGAGCTCAACTCGGTGAGTTAAGCACTTTTGTGCAAAAAGTGACAATGTGAAAAAGTTGAGTCAATTCGTCGAGATAATAAGTACTTTTGTTAAATAAGTGCTCAATTCGTCGAGATAACTTTTCTGCAAAAAGTGACAATGTTAAAAAGCTGAGTCAAAATGTAATTTCTTTTTTTTTTAGCATGGTGAGATAGCCTCAAAAAACACTATTTTTGAAAGTTTAAAGTTTTTCGGAAAAGTACTTGAAATTTGCTGAAATGTCAAAAATTTGCACTAAGTGCTCAACTCGGCGAGATAAGCACTTTTGTGCAAAAAGTGACATTGTTAAAAAGTTGAGTCAAAATGTAATTTTTTTTGTTAGGCCCGGTGAGATAGCCTCAAACAGACCCTATTCCATTGAAAGTTTTGAAGTTTTTCGAAAAATACTCGAAATATGGCGGAAATTAACAATTTGCACTAAGAGCTCAACTCGGCGAGATAAGCACTTTTGTGCTAAAAGTGACAATGTAAAAAAGTTAAGTCAAAATTTAATTTTTTTTTTGTTAGGCATGATGAGATAGCCTCAAACAAACACTATTCCATTGAAAGTTTGAAGTTTTTCGGAAATGTACACAAAATGTTCTTGAAAGTCAAACTTTTGCACTAGGTGCTCAACTCGGCTAGATAAGCACTTTTGTGCAAAAAGTGACAATTTGAAAAAGTTGAGTCAAAATGTAATTTTTTTTTTTGTTAGCCATTGTGAGATAGCCTCAAACAAACACTATTCCATTGAAAGTTTTTGAAGTTTTTCGGAAAAATACTCGAAATATTGCGGAAATTAACAATTTGCACTAAGAGCTCAACACGGCAAGATAAGCACTTTTGTGCTAAAAGTGACAACGTTAAAAAGTTGAGTCAAAATACA
>NW_022729140.1:33489-34824 GCF_011630105.1 Anneissia japonica | reverse complement strand
CGTCCGTCTGAGGATCGCGGACGCGTCCGTGTACTCTACGTTCGTCTGAGATTCGCGGACGCGTCCGCGTACTCGACGTTGGTAGGAGATCCGAGGAGGCGTCCGTGTACTCGATGTTTGTCTGAGATTCGCGGACGCGTCCACGTACTCGACGTCTGTTCGGTGTTCTTGTACTGAGGCGGTGCACCCGGCGCCGGTGCTTGTGTACGCAACAACGTGTCCGGCACCGGTTCTCGTGTCCAGAAAAGTCCAGAAATCTCGAAAATTTTGCAAAGTCGAGAAATCTCGAAAATTTTTCTAAGTCCAGCCGATCGGCTTGCCGGTGTGCCGCAACTTGCATCTGTGAAAGTGGTTGTGAAAGCGAGAGACCCTCACTTTGTGTTCCTTGAAGAACGGGCAGATAACGACGACTTGACTTTCCATCGTGTTGGGTGCTTAGGGACGCGGTCCACGATCCCTTTTATGCTCGTCGAGCGAGACGCGATGACGTTCGCTCTACCGATGACCTTTTGCGTACGGTGAACCCCCATGTTACAGACGTACATCTGCCAATCGTTGGCGTCACCTAAGTTCGGAATAGATGACGTCATCGTTATCGGACGAAAATCGGTATAAAAATGTTGGATCGTCTCCCTACCGTAACTTCTCGCTCAAACATGGAGACTGTCAGTAGCAACGACGAAATACTCGCAAGACTGTATCGATATGTAAGGGCTCATGGCGGACTCGTAATAATCCAACGCCAGATTTACTACCTCGCAGTCCCATCCGATTACCCTGAACATCTTTTGGAGATCTTGCATATGCTACGAAGTTATTACTGCGAATTCAATCTGAAATTGGAGTCTTGCCTTATGGAAAACGACAAAATTTTCACGAACCTGACGACCGGAGTCACCGTCGTCGGTTCGACGTGTCCTGCTAACGTAACCGTCGACGAATTCGAAAAGTTCGTTTGTCCGGATCTGAAGACGGCCGTTCGAAATCTAAACTGCTATATTACAACTACGCTGAATATTGCAAAAAGGAATGAGTTTAACTACCTGGCCGATTTATACGCAAGTGCAAAAACATTTTCAGGTTTGGTACATGGACAAGAGGTGTCACTACAAAAGTCTCCGAAACCTGAGCCGCACGACGAACAAGCGGTGATCGATCGATCGACATGCATGAAATTTCGTTCGATCTTGCCAAAATCAAAGTAATTCTTTCCGAAATCAATCCTCTGATCTGGTCCGATTGCAAGTTCTTTAGACTCCAGATGATCAAGTACGTGCTTAACGCGCACTTCATGATGCTCGAACGAATTCTGTCAAAGTTGACAAATTGGGAAAA
>NW_022729140.1:33119-33439 GCF_011630105.1 Anneissia japonica | reverse complement strand
AGACATTCGTCGTGGCGGCAACCGAACTTAGAAACCAAGAGGACGCTATGCTCGGTCTATTGATGTCGTGCCCTAATGAAGACGGAATAGACGATATAGCCAGAGGCATTACCGATTTTACTGCAACTTTGTCAAACCTCGAATATCTCACTAAAACATAACATTTCGATCCTGCGTTGTTGAAAATATGTATGATATACTCAGAAAATAGAAAGACAGAATAAATAACGTTGAACCATAATTGCGTTTATCTAGTATTTTCTTTTTATTTTTGTTTCTAAGTGAGAGAAGCTGATGATGGTATTGACAGTGAAGATCCT
>NW_022729140.1:31589-33014 GCF_011630105.1 Anneissia japonica | reverse complement strand
AAGACAAAAAAATACACTACTTTGGTCTAAGAAACGTAACGGCAGTGGTGCCATTCGAACAAGATGCGGGGAACGATTTGGTTCTTCTTAAATAAGGAAGGAACGCCTTCTTTCGAGATCGCGAGAAATTTTTTCGTGGACGAGTGTCTGTACAGTAGTCCGGAACCCGCCTTCAATTCCTCCCAAGAGCAGTCGTTCTCGAGTTCGTGAGAAGGACATTCTGCCACGGTGTACAGTTCTCCGGACGAAGAGTTTGCGGCGAGGTACAGACCCGTCCTGCAAGAGAGCATCGCAATCCTGCCGTTGTTCAACGGCGGCGTTTGCAAGCGGTCGCAGTCCTTCGTCGTCGTATCCTCTGAGACGACGGCCGTCGTCGTCGACACGGAACCATCCTCGACGATGCACAGGTTGTGCTGATAGCGTCTGTGCAGATTTTTCAATCTGCATTCCACACTTCGCTTCTTGCAACGTCCGTCTGTATCGTCGTCGACTTCGTCGGACCAACTATCTTCCGATTCGGTTATCGACTCTTCTTCGGTTGGCGCCACCTCCGTAGGAATCGCGTAGTTTGCGTCGACCGAGACGTCGGTGGCGATATCCGTAAGGTGTGCAGGTTGCGAGAGCGAACAGTTGCTACACGACCAAGTAGTTTCTCCATCCGTGGGAAACGAGCAGCAGGAAACGAGCAGTACGCGAAAGTCCACTCTCCTTCGACGGCCGTCGTAAACCCGAGCAAGCACACGACCAGCACGTTCCTCAGCATCTCAGTTCTCCGAATCCTATTTTGTTGTGGTCGATCTCGATTCGCGAAAGCAACACTTATACTTCTAAACGCTCGCCAACACCGGCTCCTTCGCGACGCCGTAGCGCACCGGCGTCGTCCTGCAATGGTTCCGTTTGGAGAGTTGGAGCAGGTCGGTGACCCGATTCTCCACGTCGCGTGTATTCCAGCTCCGAGACGAGCAGTTCGGAGTCGAAGGGAAGCTGTAACTCCCTGGCCATCTCGTCTATGCGATCGTTGTACAGGGTCGTCATGGTCAGCGTCTTCTTGTAATCGTCGTCGACTCCGTGTGGCAGGTTCAGAAGAGTCTGCTTGAGTGTGTTCATCAGACCTTGCGTGTCCACGTTCATCTTCATGGTGCTCACGTTGCAGTCCAGCTTGTTTATCATCCGAAAAATTTTCTCCATCTCCATCATCTTCCTCATTAGTGTCTGTAATTCGACCTGCAGGGTGTTCTCGTCAAATTCGTCGTCCTCGTTCATCTTCTCGTCCGTCAGTCGATTGCTCAGAGACATCATCTCGGAGTGAACTTCCTGCATCCTATCTTTTACGATCTGCTTCCTGTTGTACAGCAGACGGACCAGACCTTCCAGACGACCGTTGAACTCCGTTATCTGTTCGCACACCCTGTTGGGATCGCAGCC